>NW_004443448.1:465735-490587 GCF_000184155.1 Fragaria vesca subsp. vesca
CGGCAGAAAACGTCGTGCCGATGTCTAGAAAAGCGGGGAGGTGTTGCCGGCTCTAATAGCGACACTCCCGGCTCTAATAAAGAATTTTTTATCTTTTTATGAGTGCTAAATTCAGTTTTCTTTTCTTTACGAATTGGTGAAATTTAAGTGACAGAATGTCAAATTTTTTAGGTATCGAAATGCATTCTCCACCCATGTTTGAAAATGAACTTCGGATTGTTTCTTCTTCCTCCTAATGTGTACTCAGGATCTTATCTCTCTAAAGAATGGGGGGAACTATAGAACACAGTACTAAGGTTAAATCAAACTTTGTGTTCTATTGCTGCATTAAGCTACCTACACTAAATTTCATTATTAGATGCTTCATGCTTGTTCATTCCAACATTCTTTCACACACACCCACCTTGATTCTACCTCTTCATCTGGTTAACCCAAGATTCTAACCCCTCGATCTTCTCAAAGTTACAATCTTTATCCAGTAAAAACCATTTCTTTCCAAACAAGTCCCCATCTTTTTGGGTTGCGCTGCCACAAAAGGTCCCAAACAAAAAGGTAGTTAATGGCTAACATGAGCCACCGGTGACCGTTAAGCTATCCGGCGCCAAAATATTCGTGGGTTCTCTCTCTCTGTTTCCATCACTACTACCTTTCTCTCACTCCAAAAGCTTCCCATAAAACTCCAAAAGAAGCCATTTTTATAAGAAACTCAGAGGCACTCCTAGTTATATAGTACTAGTCTCTCATTTTGGAGCTTTAAACTCCCAACTCTACCCCCCACTTCACTTCAATCAAATCAAGTCTTTAACATGGAGAGTAGCTTCTCTTCTCCCCGGAACGATTCGTTTCCGGCCGGTCTCCGGGTTCTTGTCGTCGACGATGACCCAACTTGGCTTAAGATCTTGGAAAAGATGCTCAAGAAGTGCTCCTATGAAGGTTATGACCCTTACTGTTTATCTGTTTCAATAACTCTGAAGGCTTTTGCTTGTTGGGTTTAGACTGTTTAGTGTGGTGATTGGATCACATGGAATCTAGTATTGAATTATGGTGATTTGAGTTAATCTTGAACTACAAGGGTTCATGGGTGTGTTTCATTTCTGTGTTTGGAGGTCTGGTATGTGTGTTTCTTTAGAAATGTTAATCTTGAACTCTATGCATGTAGAGTTTAATCTGAATGTTTTAGTTGTGATTTGGCTATTCAAGGCTTAAGATGATGCTTGGGCTTATGGCTGTGGTTTAAGTATGGCTTCTGATCTTATTTGGTAATTTAACCATATGGGTTCCTTGGAGTGCAAGACTTTTTTCTTGAAGCAACTGAGTTTGTTTAAGAAAATGATCATCAGAATGATCAGGGTTTGATTGTCAAGTGTATTTGATTGTATTTCCCTTTGCCAAAAGTTGCTGATTTAAGTGGGCTTATGTGCATACCAGAAGTGCCGGCCAAACTTTGGATTTCTTCATTTATATAGAGTATTACGCAGGATTCTAATGATAATGTGAAAGAAATTCAATCGAGTACAAATTTTTTCATTTATTAGCCTGTTGACTGCTAAATTAATATTTCTCTATTAAAATATTTAAATGTATAAGCTTTGATGGGGATAGTTTAGGTTTGATGGTTTTGAATGATATATAAACTTACTCAAATCCAGGCAACAGATGAGTATTCCCTGGTGCTTTTGGTAGTCTTCCCAGTGGACTTGTGTACTATTCTTATCCAGATCAGCTTCATGAAACAATGGTCACTACTCACTAGTTAAGTACCGCGCTAATCCTGCACCAGTTTGTGGATTTATGATGTCAACATCCTTTAGCACATATCCTTGTTTCAACTATTGCCATCAAAAACCTTTCTAGCAAGACAGCGTTCAGTGTTATCTTTGTCGATTATACCTGGCTTGGCTGCGGGGTTGAATAGGATTTTGATATGCCACTTCTTTTATCTGGTATCATACTTGCTGAATCATTTTTTGGTAGTCCTTTTCATGACAATGAAGTACTTTCCTTCCTCTGAACCTCCTCTTCATCGTTGGTTCCTTTGATCATTTTTGGGATGTTCTCATTTATGATTTCTTGCACTGATGTAAACAAAGATAGAGAAGGCTTCCATTTGTAAAGTGGATAGTTCATTTTGCTTTTTAAGTCCTGATAAAGTGACATTTGTTCAGTCAATGTTACTGGATTTTGTATTTATCCGACTATCACACCCAGAATGGCTTTGGCCAATCTGACAATATATTCAGGTCACCAATCCACTATAATGTCAGCCTCAAATTTTCACTAGTTCTGACAATTTTCCTTCTTTTTTTTTTTTCCCTGTGTTTCAGTGACAACATGTTGTTTGGCAAGAGATGCTTTATACTTGCTTCGTGAAAAGAAAGATGGATATGACATTGTGATCAGTGATGTCAACATGCCTGACATGGATGGGTTTAAACTTCTCGAGCATGTTGGACTTGAGATGGATCTTCCTGTTATAAGTCAGTACTCATCCCTTGACATATAAAGCTTTGTCTTCATTTGGGAAGTTTCCTTTTACCAACTAGTTTCTGACAATCATATTCATCCTACCTATGCAGTGATGTCTGTTGATGGAGAAACTAGTAGAGTTATGAAAGGAGTTCAACATGGAGCATGTGATTATCTTCTTAAGCCAATAAGAATGAAAGAACTGAGAAACATATGGCAGCATGTCTTCAGAAAAAAGATTCATGAGATAAGAGATATAGAGGGTCATGAAAGCATCGATGGTATTCAGCTGACGAGAAATGGATCAGATCTCTATGATGATGGATACTTCCTTGGTGTCGATGACCTCACTTCATCTAGAAAAAGAAAGGACGTTGAAAACAAATACGATGACAAAGACTTTGGTGATTCTTCATCAACAAAAAAAGCTAGAGTAGTCTGGTCTGTTGATCTTCATCAAAAATTTGTAAAAGCGGTGCATCAGATTGGATTTGACAGTAAGTTTATTTATCATTTATTGAGCGGGTTTTGGATCACCATCATGAACTATAAGTCGACACATTTTGTGCTACTTTTCAAAAGTTCGTTTGACATTGGTGTTGTTTTTCAATGATATAGCCACCATCTTTATAATGTTTCTACAGAGGGATGATGTATAATATCTGTTTGGCAGAAGTTGGTCCAAAGAAAATACTTGACCTCATGAACGTGCCCTGGTTGACCAGAGAAAATGTTGCTAGCCACTTGCAGGTACATGGATAATTTTTAAGCTTTCTTCTGATACAATAGAAACTGCTTATTTAGTAGGACTCTTACACTGCACCACTTTCTTGGTGGTAGTTAGATAGCCAGAATACTGTTCGCTTGTTTTTGACATAGACTTCAGGAGATATTTAGGTAATGATTCGTTTTCTATGAGATAAGCAGGAAACAAATGAAACACTCTTTCAATAACAGATTGATGTTTTTGATTTTCTGTTCTTGACATTATACATCTTATATGTTATCTAAAGGTTTTGAACTTTTAGTTGTACCAAATGTTTGAGGAAGGACTTTTTCTTTTCTATTCAGTTCCTCTTTAGAATAAATAAAGTAGTAGATTTTTGCATCACCCAGAAAGTAATTAATTCTTCACCAAAAAGTAGTTAATTCCTCGATATATGAAAACAGAGGCCCTGCTTGTAAACAAATAGGTTTGGAAGTTTCCAACAATAGATAACATGTTTTCTTGCCATGAATATTCATTCTCATTGAGAAAGTTTCCCATGCAGAAATATCGGCTCTACTTGAGTAGGCTGCAAAAGGAAAATGATCTGAAATCTTCTTTTGGTGGGATGAAGCATTCTGATTATCCCTCAAAAGATCCTCAAGGAATTGTTGGTCTTCAGAACTCGATTAGTATAAAACAAAATGATGTTACGAATGGCAGCTACAGATTTTCGGGCAATACCTTGGTTGCTCCGACTGTGGTGGACCCAAAGAGCCTTGAAGATGATGTAAATGGAATTATTCCAGTGCCTGTAGCAGAACCAAAGAGAGGTTCGACTCGCAGTATTCCTGATTCGCACAAGACCAGAAGTTCACAAGTGGACTCGAGTCATTCTTACGCAGAAACCAAGAAAGGCTTGATTGGTAATGTTGCTGATTCTCTGAAGACCAGGAGTTCACAAGTGGGTTTCAATCAATCATTTGCATCAGTGGAATCTGAAATAAACTTCACTATGCCAACAAAGTTTTCTTGGAGTGAAGCTCAAATGAAACAAGAACACAAGCCAGTTGTTCAGTTAGATAATGGCTTCAACACGTCACAACCACCTGGTGTACAGCACCACCTCCAAGCTGATCTACTAAAGTCAATCCCTCCCATTAGTTCGAGACCATCTATCTCAGATGGAGAAACCACTCGCTCCATTAAGAGTAAGCCTTCACAAGCTGCATACAGAAACAGTCACATTAGCCATGCAAGTCCAACAATAAGTGCCGCAGACTCCTTTTCAGATCATACCAAGGGCTGTGTGGTGGACCAAGGTTTTGACCCCAGTTCCAACAGTATATCAAACATGAAAAACCAGAGCTTCAATCTGAGTTACCTTACTAATTTTGAAGCTGGCCAAAAGAACCTAGTCTTCGGAAGTGGATCATCTTTTCCTTCTCTGGAGGACGAGTTGCAAATTTGTTTGTATCCAGGTGATTATTTTGGTATGAACCTTGGGGTTTCGGAGTTTGTTGATCCTGAGGTTCCTGCTCACTTGTATGAGGCACTGAGATTTGGCTGTGAGTATCCATGCGAGTCATCGGATTATTCTCTGGCTGATCAAAGTCTTTTCATAGCATAAACTGGCCCCTGAGCCAGCCCAGCACTTTTGCACATCATGAAGAAACCATCCTTTGGTATTTTGTGTGGCAAACGAATATAAGTCGAGTATCCAACCAAGTGGATCTGGATATTATCTCTCTGATCAGATCGATTGGATTTGAATATTGCAATGTGTATATTAGGAGTGATGACAAACTCTAGCATAATAAGTTAATCTTTAATTTGGATGGGATGTGCATTAGATTTCTTGTAGATAGGTATGCTGCCATATCAAAGTTAGTATGACATTCATTGTCCTCACAAATTATGATACTAGAATAATTGTAGTTACTAAATTAGCAACCATGTAAAATTGGTTTCCTTAGTTCTTGTTGAAGCTTAAATGAACTGATGCATTCAAGGTATCAAGTTCATCCTGTCAAATCTATATTGTGACCCCCCATATCTGGGTTTAGTTTTGGCTCACTTGATGCATCTTTAAGCACACTCATTCTGCTGATACACTTCTGTAGAGATCTAGTTGAAAGCAAGAAACCGAACTATGCAACCATGATATGTAGTAACCTCTTGAACATAACTGGTGAAATTCATTTACAAGCTGAACCACCTAAAGAAATAGAAACAAGAGACGAGCCCTACAAAAATCTAATTCTAAGTGGCAGAACTCAACAGATCTGCGCGTAAAAGAAAACCAGACTACCCACTCATTCTAATTGCATAGTTACAGAAAGTAGTTCTGGATGTTAACCAGCTGTGGGTGGATTAGTCTCCATTCATGTATATTCCTACGCTAGATATCCTCAACTCTGAATATTAGGAGAAGAATTCTCATGAGCATTCTTCTTTGGAAGGGAAGTGACTGATCGGCTTATCCTTTGATTATTACTCTGTGTGACATGCTTAGAGCTGTGAGAATTGACTGAAGACCGAATGCTAGGGTTCAGAATCTTGCTGGTAGTGGACTGCCTCTCGAGCTTCTGTGACTGACTCTGGGTTGGTGGAACCTGTACAAATGTCAACTACAAATCAAGAAGATACTCATGGAGATACATGGAAAGGTTATTGCCATACAGAGGTATTAGTGCACACCTTCTTCAAGTTGTTACTTAGCAATTGTGATCCAGAAGACAGATCTTTGGCTTTAAAGCCTGTACTCTGACGCAATTTTTTAACATCATGCACTGCTTTTTCCTGCATAAGATTTTCTCAAGTATAACTTTTGTATTGTTTGACTGAGCAATAAAAAAGAAAAGGGATAAGAAAAAGAAATGAAAAGGAAAATGACAGAAAATTAACTTGGCACTACAAATTTTATGTGGAAAGAATCGGATTATTCCACAAAGCATATTGCCCCATCCCCAGTGTGCTTATTTGCACATGTCTTATGACGCTTATGCTGTTAGGGAACCCCCACCGTTTCTTATAACTAATAATTAGAAACTTTAGTAAATAATTGAAATCAGCTCAAGTCATGGGATTCCTTAACAGCGTTAGTAAATTTCACCTCTTCAAATTATCCCGGAACCTATGTAGCATCTGTCCTCAAGCATATACTTAGTTATAAGAAACTAACCTTATTAGATCTCATTTGCGACTGCTTAATTTCTGCCTCTATACTTCTCTTCTCTTCCAGCCTCTGAAAGAACTGGCATAGAAAATGATATTAACTAACCAAATAAAAAAACTCACTACATTTTAATGAACCACAGCATAAGGAGGAAATAAATAACTTCAATATCAAATCTTGCCTCTTTCCGTTTTGCTGCTCTTTCGTCACTCTTAAGGCTAAAAGGACAGGACTTGATAGGACCTCGTGGTTTGCTTCCATTTGCAGCAAGAGATTGACTGCCATACAATCAGTTCCATGATATTATATAATAGTTCCCAGTTAAGTAATTAGATCCTTGAAGTAAAGTAGAACAAGTAACAGCACGATCAAGTTAAGTGCAACCTGTGCCTACACAACTGAAACCCTGCAGGTACATAATTAGAAGAATTCTTACTCTTTTGAGGGTGATTTGCATATCCCATCTGCAGTGACACTCCCAGTTACCAGCTTATTAAGTTTTGTTTTTGCCCTGTCAACGAAATATTGCAATCATGTAAGTTAAGACTTAATGCATTGCCATAATTTTAGGATCAGTTTTGATATGTTGTATCTTGGTTGTAAATACCTATTGCTGATTTTCTGCAATTCCATTTAAATCTTACTTGTAACAGTAGCAAAGATGCTGCTATATATCTTGTAAAGTTGTATTGAGAAGGTTAAGGAAAATCATATTCAACAGAATGCATTAAAATAACACACAGAGTAAGTATAAAGCAAGATCTCGTTACCTTCTATCTTTGGACCATGGGTTTACTGAAGTTTCTGTTAGTAACCCATTAACAGATGCCTGGAGTTGGCAAATAAAAGTTCCGTTAGATGTGTGAACAATGTGTGGACAGGCATGTCATATGTTTATGTTGGTGGACAGAGATGGACATACAATATTATGGATGAAGAATAGATAAAAGCATGATAAGAAAGAACATACCCTGGTTGCAGTTGGTAGGGAAGTTGAACTCTTAAGCGCAGTTTTATGAACTCTTAACTTTTTGATCTTCTCCAGGACTGGTGAAGTTCTCTTACTGGTTTCACTGGCATGAGAAGTGAAACTGATTGACATGTGCAGTGATTTTGTTGTTGATCTCCTCTTGTCAACTAATTCAGCCTCAGAGTTCTTAGTCTTTGGGGTGGCATTGTTCTTCTTTCCCGTTGGAACACCGGCCATTTGTTTGGCAGGAAAAGATGGGATCTTGGACGGTCTACCTTGAGTAGATAACCTTGAGGGAGAAGAGTTCACCGATCTTTTCTTGCTTGGTGAAGTTAGATTTTTCTCGCTAATTGCTTCCTGCATGATCGATTAGATGATAATTAATTTAACTGTGAAAATCAGTAGTTCTAGATAATACAGGGATAACACTCCAAAGTGTACCTTAGTAGGCATCTTCTCTTCTTGGGTGGCACCATTAACAATCTCCTTCTGGTCATTTTCTAACTGGTTTGATAGTTCAGCTTGAGTAGAACTCTCCATCTCAACCTGAATTGAAGTCTCCATTTCATCCTGAATAGACTTCTCCACCTCACCCTGGACAGCATCCTCCACAGTAACACTATCTTGAATCACCGTCTCTGGTCCATCCACCTTTGCAAGTTCCAATTGAGTCCCTTCAACATCTGTATTGTGATCATTCACATGAGCTGAGTATACCACCTCAATGATTGGAACAGCAATTTCCTCAACCATCTGGTTCTCTCCATTTGCCAACTCCATGTTGGCACAGGAGCTTTGGCAACTCTCGTGCATAGAAACTGACTCAGAAACTCTGCTGGCACATGTATTTGCGACCTCAGCCAAAGCTGCTGCTTTCTCAGCAGCCTTTTTCTTGTAGTGAGCTTCAAAGTACGCCTTCTTCTGCGCAACCGAGCCTGGTTTGGAAAACTTCTCCGCTTCTTCCAGATACCTATTGTGAGAAAATGCTGACCATTTTGCCCAATCAAGAGGTTCTGAAGCATACCTGCCGAATGACACTGATTCTCCTAGGCACCGAAGGAGGTCCCCCTACAACCGAAACCATAGCATGGCATATATCTCAATTTCCTCATTCAATTCTATAAACTGACTCATAAGCACCAAAATCATACACACCAAAATACATCAAGAAACAAAATTGCATCAATTCAACAAAAACAGACAAGTAGCCATAACATCTAAAACCACCATATGAACTTGTTCAATTTCTTAATCCTAAACAAATGTGATGCAGGATTATCAAGAACGTAATCATATAACAACACAATTTCCTCAAAGAATATAACTTTTCGTAAAAATTGTCACAAACAAAGTAAACAAATCATGAACTGTCAACAACTGACCCACGCCCAATCCAAACCCACTTTCAAGTTCTCATTTTTCCCACAATTCTGATCAAACAAACAAAAGCAAAAACCCATCAAAGATTAAGCAAAACACAAACCCCACATTAACTGAAAACCCTCAAAAAACAATCCAAGAAACCTGAAATCTTGCAGAAACTAACCTCTTTGACTTCACCAGAACACTCAGACGGCCCAGAAAACGACCTCATTAGACACGAAGAGTCACCCATCTCCTTCAAGACAAAGAAAGTCACACTCCTTCACTCTTCAAAACTGTCACAAAGCATAAGGGTGTCAACTATTAAGTGAAAACATGTCTTGGTTTATAACCACCCAGGTGTGCAAAAAAAAGGAAGCTTTGTTGAAGCCAGGTGGTATACACAGAATCACTTCTCCCCCCTGTGTTGGTTTCTTGGTTGTGACTTTATTAGGTTTTTATTTATTTTTTTCCCTTCTTTAATTTTAATTTTATTTGAAAATTTCTTTCTTCCTTTCTTTTTGGATCATCATTCATCAATTCAACGTTAAAAGTTCCAACTTTTTAAATTAAAAAAGAGGTTGGAGGGTCACATTTGGCTCCAACGTCTAGTTTCTCTATTGCAGACCGTTTGAAATTTTTTTATGAAGGAGGGAAATCTCACACTTGTATTTTTTGTTAGATAGTTTAACACCTAATGGTAGATTTCGAATCTCAAATCACAATCAAGACCCTTTTCTAATGTTTCAATTTGTAGAGATTTTGCAAACATTTTAGTGTTGTTCTTTACATTATACAAAAGGAAAAATCTTTTGAATGAGTTGCATGATACATTGCATCGTACCGTTGTCTATCGTCGCGTTGTTTTAGTGGATTTTAAGTATGTATTGATGATTCATTCGGAAATACGGTTTTATGAGAATGAAAAGTTGGAATATATGATATTTTATAAATTGACATATTGAAAATTGAATATGATGTTATCCTACTAATTACTTAAAGAATTCATGTATTAATGACTCATTCGAAAATACATGATGTAGTTGAGGATAAAAAATTTAAAATCAGCTGTCTTGACGAGCAGACAGACAAAAAACTAATACCATGGTATGTTTTTGTGATGGATTTTAGGTATTTGCATAAAGTCCTACATTAATGGAATTAAAAGTATAAATATTACCATGAAAAATTTTAACATGTTATATCTTATCTAAAGACATACAAAAAATTGAATGCGATATTATCATAATTTTTTTTTATCGAGAATGAGATAGCAAGTCATCTTGGTTACGTTAGCAAGTTAGTAACACACTCATACAACGTGCAATGTCATACTAATCTCTCGCCGTATGCGTACGAACTGGCCGGGTGCCCCTCAAACCTGCTAGTCACAAAATAGTGGGATGTTGAGACTCAAACTCTAGACATGGGTTCCAAATTAAGTAGCTCGATCAACTTTACCATACCAGGTGGTTATCATGCTTTATTGCATTATATAGAATCATATAATAAACTCTAAAACTAATTACACCGAGACCTTTTGTAATTGAAACTCATCACCTGACGGGTGATTAAGTTGGACAATATATGTACAATGGTGGACCACGAGCTACCGCTATCGCTGTTACAACAGAGGAATTCAGTGAACACAGGCTGAATTGTGTTGCGGCGTTCGCTCATGAGTCAGGAGGCAAACAAATTGGTCCAAATTGGGTAACCCGTGACCGATGGGTGGCCAAAGAAGGCTAATGGACTTTTGGTGCCCAAAAACACAGACTTGGGCCTTAATTTGGATCAAACCGATGAACTCTTGTTTTGAATTGTTTTGTGGTAGTTCTTTGTGATACTCCCTTTGCATTTGGGATCAAGGAGGAAGGACTCGGTTAAAGATTCTCTACCAATAGGTTTATCTAACCTACAAGCTTCAAAGTTATTTGACAATATAATACTGATAATATCTGAATATTTCTCTAATGTCTAGAAAAAGTTTCTAGTGTCGTAAGTTTCAAACAATTGAGGTAAATTATAAGTGTAAACGGTACAAATCTCTCATTTCATAGATTTTGTAACGTGTCATTGAGGCATAAGAGTATTATGTGACATGTGACAATAGAAGTGATCTTTAATAAAAAGAACACACAAAACTATAGGAACAAACAAGTCACCTTTAAGACAGGATTGAGTGGAAGAGCTAGAACCATGGTGTTGCCCACCAAGAGAAAGACTAATATTTATGGAACTTACAATTGCGTTTCAAAAGTGAAAGTTTCCATAGAACTCCCACGATTAGGGAAGTGGAGAGATACATAGTAGCACATAAAAAGCAACTCGTTCCTTTGATTCCGATAACACTTCGAAGAAGTTCAAAACTTGAATCACATATAAGCGAAACACAATCCTAATCCTCTGCTACATGTGATTCTATCATTGTACATTGATGTCCAAAATCTTGGAGCTGCTCATAGCTTTAGGAATAGTGATATACAAAACCCCATCTTTCACCTCAGCCTTAATCTTCTCAAACTGAATATTCTCCGGCAGAGCAATCCGGCTACTATACCTGCCATAACTCTTCGCCGACCACTCTTCACCTTCTTCTTCTTCCTCCATTCCAGAACCATCTTTCTTCTTGGCAGCCTTCTCAGCCTTAACGACTAGCATTTTCTCCTCCACCCAAACCTTCACATCCTCTTTGGTCATTCCAGGCATGTCGAACCTCATCTTGTACTCTGTTTCAGCTTCTTTGATCTCCCAAGGTGTCCTTCCCCTGCTGTACCCGCCACTCTCCGTCGGCAACGGCCGAGCCCACCCGCCGGACTGACCCGAATACACCAACGGGTCGTCCATCATTCTCTCCATCGTCTCCATCATCTGCTGAACTGTTCTTGCAGTTGGAAACCGGTCCCATAGTCCTGCAAAGCTCGAAAGATTAATCATTTGTGGAAAAAGTTTGAAACTTTTTGAGGTGGGAATAAGTTGGAGGGAGTGATTACCTACGGGCGGAGTAGGAGCGACTCTCTTCTTGGGTTGGCTTTGATGTTGGGTTGCTCTCTGCTGTTGGGTTGCTCTCTGCAAGTGGTCGAGATTGTCTCTTGCTTCCTTTGCCATGGCCTTCAAGGTGAGACCTCCACCAACACTTTTGGTTCTTCTTCTCCCAGATGACAGAGGGAGAAAGACGCTGAAGTTGGCTAGAGCTTGTGACATTGTTGTGGTTTGGTTAAACTATTTGAACACTGAGAAGATGTTGTGCTAGGGATTGTAGTAGAAAGAGAGGGTATTCTGTGGAAAGGAGGATGAAAGTTCCATGATTTAAAGGGGGGAGTGGACATTTCTAGAAGAGGAATAGAGAAGGGATGAAGAACTATTCGGACCATTTCTGGAGAAGTCCAGAAACCTCCCTTGGATAATGTCAGAAGCGTTATCTGTGGGACGTTGTTTGACAACTTGTGGTTGGGTATGATTGTCTTCTAGATTTTCGAGAGCCTTTGTCTTTTTTTTTTTCTTTTTTTTTTGAACAGGAGAGAGCCTTTTAGTCTGCGGTGAATGTTGAGTAGTGTTTGGTTTCCACGTGATCTATCATGCACGGAGAAATTCTATTTACACACCTTTATATACTTAACACATCGCTATTTTCTTTTTATCTAATTTTATCTCTCCAACTTCCTCTTATACCTTTTTTATTTTACTTACATACACTCTTTAACTCATTATCTTCTTTCTTTATTCAAAACCGATTCAAGTTGTTGCTCCATAATCTATTGCTCTATTTTCTCATCTCTATGATTAATACTATCAATTTTTCAACTAAAATCAATCAGTAAGCAAATGAAACTTTTTTTTTGAATGGAAAAGGTCAACACTTTATTATAATCAAAATATTACATAGAGACAATGTAACAATACATCGAGAAAAACAAAAACATTTGAAAGTAAAATTACGAAAGTAAAATTGCAATAACGAGTGTCAGCGCTAAAACAATAACGCCTAGACTCGGTGTTACGCTCACGAATTGCAGCTGTTGAGCGAAATGAGTAGTCGGTGATTTGACTACCCATACAAATCCAATGCCCAAAATGATAAAAATCACTTCGGCACTAGGCTGTGGGTAATCTTCCACCTAAATAATCGAAGCCGGCCAAAGGTGATTCCAGACATGGTCGTGATGGCAGCCGATCCTTAACGAACAAATACCATAGTTGTGGGTCCATTAACCAATAGCAATACTAATGTACAGGCCAAAACCAAAGACACCGACAGTATTTCCAAAGAGCAAAAAAAAGTTGGATTCTAGTACCATAGCCCACAAGGCCCACCTGGATCCCAGACCCAGACCCTACTCCAGGCTCGAAACCAGATCTGACCCGGATCACAACTCCAAGACCAGCGTTGCCACACCCTTGAAACCAGCCATTGCGATGCCATCTTCTACCGGAAGAAGCTCATCCACAACTGATCACTACGTCGCATCCCGGCCTCAACTCCTACAACCCAAACACCTCTGATGTAAAACGGAAGTCGTGGCCTATCACCTCCATAGATCTGAGCTTCTTGTACCTTCCTCCGTCATGGACTACCACCTCTGAATTTGGGGACAACACCCACACCTCTATGCCACCAACAACCACCACATCAAATCGGGTCCCCACCAACGAACAACCGATCTCTTGCCTCAATGCCAAACCGGGATTCCAAGTATGATTCAGGTCCTCTAGAGAAACGCATCACAGTCCATCATCATTCCTGCCATTGGAAGTGAATGCCAGGGAAGAGATCCAACGCCGAAACGAAGAGGTGTAGCAACCCGGGGATTGCCATGGAGGGATTCGCGAGGCCAAGAGGCTCGTCAGCCGAGAACCATAAACGAGAACGTCACCGGTCAAGGGGTTTGGACGGCGAAATCCTAAGGTTAGCCGCCGCCGTAGTGAGAGAACGAGAGCTCTCATAGGGTTTTTCATTGAAGAACTACTGCATAACTCCCTCTTAATCGTATTCCAAATTCATAGTGTAAGCAAATGAAACTTAACAAACAATCAAGGAGACAAATTGATTGTAGATTTTTTTGTCATTGGTTTTCTCACTCAAGTAACCTCCAAAATTTTTATTAAGTCAAAATAGTATGAAAATTTGATATTACTAGCTTGCAGACTAACAATAATTTTAATAGTAGTAAATATGTATAGTTTTTTAAAAGCTTAGCATCCAAATTTGTTTATTTATTTAGTTTTTTTTTGTTCATCTTCATGAAAATGGTAAAATTGTATTAAAAAAAATTATAAAAAATAAAAGTGTGCATTAAGAAATTTAGAATTTATGAATTAAATTTCTCTTATGCGTTTGCACTGATTCCACACACACACACACAAAAAACTATGGAATAATTAGGCATCAATTTGTGGCAGTGTCATTTTGTAATGGAAGTGATTCAACATTAGCCACGATAGAATGGACGATGATGGAGCTGGTTAGACACTCAAAAGTGATGAGGAAAACACAGAAAAAGAGTTCGGAAAGTTGCATCTGGTGCCGGAAAAGCCTATGAATCCCACCTTCCACAGTTGCACACATTCACTCCTTGAAAGCTGTGGTAAAGGAGGCAATGCGATTGCACCACCGGCCACCAGTTACTCCACTAGTTCCTAAAGAATCAAAAGAGAAGTGCATTCTGGACGGCTATGAAGTACGGAAAACAAATCGGGGTCTGATCAATGCCTATGGGATAGGAAGAGATCCAGACGTATGGGACAACCCCCCTTGAGTACAGACCCTAAAGGTTTAAGGATGGAAACAGTGATAATGTCACAGAGATAGATTTTTAGGTTTCTACCATTTGGGAGAGGAAGAAGAGGTTGTCCTAGTTCCGGTTTTGGCTTAGCAAATTTTTTGCAATAGCTCGTCTCTTGTATGACTTTGAACTGGCCATTGCCTCAAGGAGTTTAACCAGATTATGAGCTTTTTTCGGCCTTGCCAGAAGAAAGAAATATGCTCTTGTTCTAGTCCCAACAGCCAACAACCAATTCAGGAAAAAAATTCCAAGTCCAAATTAAAGCTTATGCTAGTGCAATTGTGTAATTACCTAGCACTGCAATTCTAGTAGTCAACATAAAACTAAAACAAAGAAGTTTTACAGAAAGAGTTTCATGAATCATGGTTAAAGTGCTTTTGCTTAGATTCAGCTTTCAAGAGCGGTGAAAAATACAAGTATGGAACAGGGCTGAATTTGTATTAGATGTTACTGGGAAAGAACATAAAAATTTCTGAGAAGAACAGAGAACTATAAACAAAACCGTGTGTAAATTCCTAAACCACCTTTCAAGGAAATTCCTATGCAGCGTATTACGCTTCTCTATCTTCCACTGCAACAACCGAGTACATTGCTTCTTCTCTTTCAGCCTTTAACCCTGGTAAATAGCAAATACTCATTTTAGCTATGTAAACTGATTGATAAAAAAAGACAAACACAAAGGAGTTAACAGGAATGAGATCGATAGGTCTTAACTCTCAAGTTTAAGAATTGTCTAATAACAGAAAATTCAACTAGAATAGTTGAAAAACAAACTTATGAAGTGTATATGTTTATAACTCACTTTTCCTTGGGTTTTTCAACTTCTTTTACTGATTCCTCAGACTCGGATGAACCTATAGCCGTCAGCTTGCCAAAAGATTCCTTTGCATCCCCAAAAAAATCTTTCACTTTATCAAAAGTGGTTCTAAGCTGATCTGGTGTTGGAAGCTACAATTTGGTTTGAAAAGGATACAGAAATCAGTTCAAAAAATTAATCTGACAATTCAATGAGAACACAAATTTACTAAGCATAAAAATACTAACTCATCAAGAGATCTCCAGCTCAGAGCTCAAAGCTTTTGAGCATCATAAAGTCTAATGCAATGCTTCATAATCTCATGACAAAGACAACGGCATACACAAGCATAACCATTAATACAAAAATTACCTCAATTACATCTGAGGTTGCAAGTGCTGCTCTCATATTACCATTCTCCTACACAATTGGCAAACTATACTTCAGACACAAAAATGACATATTATAACTTAGTCATTTCTGTTAACTTTCAATGGTGGGAAAGGGATTTTTATGAAGCCTCATTCTGTGTCTGAACTCAGTAGCTGTATATGGTGGGAAAGGGATTTATAAGACCATTACCACAATCTTGTAGCCGTATCTAAACTCAGTAGCTGACCGCAATACACGATACTGCTTGAACGCCGTCTTCTGTATTTCCTTCTCATCCTGTTTAAGTTAAAAGAAACAAGCAACTAAGTAAAACGGTACATGAGAAACTACTATTCCTACCACAAAATGTTTAACCATCACATTCACTTGCTGAACACAGGATATATCCTCTAAATCAGGATTGGTCTTGAATCAGAGAAAAGGTTCCAACCACAACAAGGCAACAGAAACGATTCAAATATTTTCACAAGTAATTCCAATTCTTAACACTCCCATTTCCATGTCTCAATCCATGAAACAAATGAGGCCTAAAACTATGAAAGCACATCGACTCTCATTAAATACGCTCAAAATCAGCTTTTTCTACAATTGTTTATAGACTCAACTTCACATTGCTTATTTGTATGTATACAACATTAACTAATCAACACAAAACTTGCAACCATAACGAGATCAACAAATGGTAAATTACAGAGAGATAAGCCTCAATTAGTAACAAAGGAACTAGACTATAAAAATGTTGGAATCTAATTACATTAGAAAAACATAACTTACTCGGTAAATAACAGCTGCAAGATTTCTAGCAAGTGTATCTTTGTAAATATATTTCCCCAGAAAATTATCTTTAGCTGCAAGCATGATTTTTGCCGTGGTTCCACCAGAGATCACACTAAGTGGGTACCATAGGTAAACCTGCTCCAACCCCAAAATATATTCCAAAATCATCAAACAAGATCACAAAGAACACATAAAGTTCACAACTTTTGCAATCAAAAAAACACAAAGCAATCAACTTTGAAGCTTAAAAGTTAGAGAACAAACATTGGCCATTCGAATGAACACAACGAAACGTGGGTTGCCATCGTCCTCAATCTTGGGCATGGGAGGAGGTTGGCGCCTCTGAAATTGGCGATCTTGCATTCCCTTTTTACCCTTTGCTTCAACCACCAGAGTCTGGCCATGACTTGGCTTGCAAGCTTTCTGGGTCGTTTTTGAGGTCACCAGTGAGTGCCTGACCAAACCGTCTTCATGGGTCCTTGAACTCGATAGTGGAAGACGAACCACTGCGTTTAAAGACATACCCACTTCCATGTTCACTTTGGTTTTGCTGGGTCTTAGTTTTTTCAGAGAGCAAAAGAGCTCGCTGGAAATGTTGATGCCTTATCCACAGGTTCTTCTTCAGACTGTGGCTTTCGATTCCGATGGACAGTTGCTTTGCGGCCATACACGTTGCAGTAACATTACAAAGGGATTGCTAATTGTGGGCCCACATGTGAAGTTGCTGATATGGCCGTCTTTTGCGCCACGAACGGTCATACGACAGAAAAAAAAACAATCGGCTTCTCAAAACAAATTTGACTGATTACAAGATTTATAATCTTGAATATGAATTTATAAAGTATTCTAATATTGGTCAAGTATAATGAACGCGTGAAACTGAGAAAGAAGAAAAAATCTAAGATTTTTATAAAAATTATATATATATACATATATATAATTTTTTTGGTGTCCTTGAATTTGTGGTACCTGAGGCGGTGGCCTCTTAGACCTCCCCTCAGGTACGAGCTTGCTTGTGAAATGGACTCTAAGAAATGAATTTGGGTGAAGCGAGAAATCACTCACCCAACTTAGGAAATGAATTAGTGGTCGGGTACGTTTTTTTAATGTAGGTTTGAACTTTGATACTGTTAAAGTGATCAGACATTATGTTAGAAAGCTTGCAATGTATAATTAGAATATTTTACATGATGTGTCTATATTAGCATCTAGGCGTGAAAGGCCCCTAGGGTACACTAACTTAACAAGAAGAGAACAAGAAAATATGTATGCAAGTGATTTTTTCGTGAACAAGAGAATTTAATGTCAAGTTATTCAGCTACGTACAGAAGATCGCACCATTGTTGAACTTACAGAATGCATGTATGCAATTAGATTTCATTTTTATCGACCATGACCAGTTTCAGAAACGGTTTTCAACTTTCAAGTAACACCACAATGATAAACTATGTTTGAAATATTTAAGAACACCTCCAGCATGAAGCTGCAATGATAGGCTTTGATTTCCACCCAAGAACAAAGCAGCCCTTGTCTTCCACAATTGTGTAACCTTCACTAGCATTCTTTTCTAGCCATTTTGTGGCCTGCGTAATTGTCTTCAGGGGCGCCGGTTGGAACCCGGCGCGCCTCATCCTCCTGCGCCATTGATCAATCCTTTCGTGCCGCTCCACTCTCGCAGGTCCCTCGCAGCTTACTATGTTCTTAATCTCCTCTCCAAAATAAAACTGCTCCACTTTAGCTCTCCTTGTGTCATACTTGGGCAACATTGCATCTAAGGAGTCGAAGATGGCAGAGTAGTTATGCAATGCCTCCATGAACCTCCCAAGAAAGAAGGGCCCATTGTGGCTCGAGTCCTGCTCAACTAGAACCATTAGCTTTGGTGATAGCTCATATAGTGTTTGTAGAACTGAGTTCAATGCTCCTCTACTCTCTTTCACAAGACAATGCAGCTGGAGTATGCTATTGATGACTAAAACCTCCCCATCAATGAGACTGAAATCTTCTGCCTTCAGGTTTTCCAAGTTACTTTCCAGTGCTAAAAATTCAAATTCCAGCTCGACGTTTTGTGCATACAGCTTTAGTTCATTACCAATCGCTTCAAGACGTTCACAAGAGTTACCAACACCAGTTATTCGAAGGCGAGGTAAGCGTCCTGTTCGGCTGGCCAGTCTGTCTATCAAGTTGCGCCATTGGTACCCATGTAGGAGGCCTAGGGTCATGCCCAAGTCTATGACATGAACAGAGCTCTCTCCCTCAAAGGCTTCCAATATTGATGTGTTTGCTACAAAATGACTGAACCTTATATGTGGGCAAATGTCATAAACAAGGTGCAAAGCCTCATCCTTCTCTGATGAAACACCAATTATCTTTGTAGTAACTCCCACAGCTCCCAGTGGTTGAACAAGAGCAAGACGGTCAGAGAGAGCTTGGATAAAGCAGGAAGCTACCCGCTGGAATGATGTCCCAAAGACCTGGGCATTAGTTCTAAGCTCATACAGCAATGCTGAAGCATGAGTTTTGTCACGACAAGCCACGGCCTCAGCGCACGAAATGAGTTTTTGAACTAGTTTCATCCCATCTCCACTTCCTTCTTCCTCAGGTTCACCTCCCAGAAAGGTTGAAGCCGCTTCTTCCATGGCTTCTGCTGCCATGTATCTCCGGGTGTAAGCTGATATGTGATCCCGGATTTGAATTCTTGACAAGCTATTGAACCCACCAGTATACATGCTGCCACTGCCACTATAAAGACTATAATTAGTACTTACAATGGATTCATCAGCACTATTTTCAAGCTTTACCCTCTTAAGATTTCTTGTTTCATCTATGAACGGAATCTCCCAGACAGCAGAACTGTTCTCCAGAGTCGAAAGAGAAGAGAAGGGAAGACATGACATGGATGAGAGATTAAGATCAAGACCAACAACCTCATCACATTTGTTATCACCATAGACTTCACAAGGTTGCACATAGAAACCAGATTCCATCTTGTAGTTTCTAAAGTATCAAAAGCCTCCACAATCACGTCTAATGACCCTTTACCCTGCAGGGGATATATACTGTAAGCTGAAGCTTCCTTGTTCAGAATGATGACGATTACTATGTGGTTCTGTATTTAAATAAACCTACAGACAAGCAAGTAGAAAGGTAAGCACTTAAAGAAGTGGTCTTACTTCCAGCAGGCATAGAGCAATGCATGCATAGAGCAATTGCAAATCAGGGAACACGCATTGCCATCGTTTTCATGGAATCCCTAGGATTTGGGAGTATTGTATCATGTCTATTTCCATAGTTTAGGAGGTTTATCCATATGTGACTGACATTTTTCGCAGATAAACAATTTTCGGCATGCTTCTTGTACGAGGACATTAATCATATTCTACCTTTTACTTAGTCCACCAGGTAACACGGCTGTAATAGTCCTGTAATATCTAGCATAAGCTCAACATATTGATAAACTAGGTTGTATAGTATGACCAAGCAAAACCACTAATCTGTCAATTGCCGCCCAGATTGGATCCTGTTATTATAGGAATACTATATAAGCATAGTGTACAAGGAAACCTGTGCAGGATATTATACTGAAACAGCAACATTCATATATCTGGAAAATGTTGGAATTAAGTGGCATTCATGTGAATAACTCCAAAGAATTCTAACAACAGCCATAAGGAATTAGTAGCAAATCAAATAACCAGAAAAAATTGTGGTGCAAGGTGACAAGGTCTGCCATGAATCATTGCATTCAAATGCACAATTGATGAAGATGACAGCCATAAATAGAATCCATCTTTATTTTAGAATGAAAGAATAAAAGAATTTGAGTAAGTTCAAGGAAAGGGCCGGCTCTCACTCTCACTCTCACTAACCTATGCAATACATCTCAATATTCAGCTAATGAACATATACAAATCCTAGCAAAGGCAATAATATGTTCAGGCAAAAAACTATAACTATGTTGAGCAGAGAGTAGTGTGAACCTCTACACTCTGCAGACATCGCAACGAATGGAAGTGACTTCAAGCTGTACACCAAAGAGTTCTTCCAAAGCTGTTAAAATGTGCTTCAAGATTCAACATAGTTTTCTTTTGTACTAATCAATAAGAAAACTCGCCACCTCTGAGTGATATATACTTCTTGACCCATATAGTGATATCATCAGCACAAGCCTGTGCCTGGGGTGTTTCGAGGAGCACATCAAGAGTAGCAAACTCATGAACAGCATTCTTGTACTCAAGAAGAGGTGCATCCACATTAGCCTTCCGCAGTTCTTCAGAGTAGGCGATACCCCTGTCGCGCATCCAATCATGCTCAGCAACAATTGTAAGTGTGGGAGGCATGGTCTTTAAGGGCGGCCCTCTCCCAGGTACAAGAGGGTTGCCAGCAGGGTGGTCTAAATCAAACTCTTCCTCTGGTAGAAATAGCTTCCATGCCATCATACACATAGCCTTGTCATAAAAGTAGGAATTTGCCAACTTAATCTCAGACTTGGTAGGAACGCTTCCGATGAAGAAAGGGTACATCAGGACTTGAGCCACCACTTTTACAGGATCCAAGAGGCTTCCCGCCTCCACAGCCTTCCGAGCTACGAAATCCGCTATGTTTGCACCACAGCTCACTCCGAGGAGTACACACCTGCTCTGATATCAAAACCATGAACAACAACACAATTAGTGACAGTGTCATCAATCCCATCACACAAATTAAGGCCATAAATCTTTCTTTGAGTTTGTAACTACCCTACAACAACCTATCATATATCGTTCCCCTCCCATTTTGAAGTTCAAAATTTGAACTCTACTCCCCAAATTACAACTGATTCTCCTTGACTCTTGGCTCTAGCGTTACCATGACATACCTTAATCTACGAGGCACATATACGCGATTTTAGGTTGGAGTATGGCATTTTTTGATAAAAATGCATGCAATTTAAACAAAATTAAACACCAATATTTAGCAACATTTTTGAATAGAAATCAGGGAGGAAACAATTCAAGTACCTAGAAGGTTCTCCATGAGCAGCCAACCAAGGCTCAACCATAGACGACCCAAAGCTGTCGAAAATCCCCTGCTGATTACCAGAATTACCCCTCCCCTTCCTCCTCACCGCCGCCAAGTTGGCCTGCTTGGCCAACCAACTCAACACCGCCATCCCATCCTCAAACGCAGCCGGGTACGGACTCTCCGGCGCCAGCCTGTACCCCACCGCCACCACGATCACATCGCACAGCTTCGCCATCCTCCGGCAGAACATATCATTACACGACGTGTCGTTGCTCCCGACGACGAACCCGCCGCCGTGGAACTGCAGCATGATCGGCAGCTTGCGGTGGCGCTTCCCGGCCGGGGGAGTGTATCCGCCGTAGACGACGCCGTTAGAGTCAAAGGCGGAGTCTTTGAGGAGGACTGTCTCCGGGAGGAAGATGCGGAGGGAGAGGGAGGATAAAGGGTCGATGTGGAGGTCCTTGGTGGCGACGCCGTTTCGGAAAGTCGGGTTGGCGGGAACGGAGGGGTGGTCGGGTCGGGAAGTGGTGCCGAATTTGTCGCGGGTTTGGGTTTGGGTTAGAGTCTGGAGCTGGTGGCGGAGGTGGTACTTGAAGAACAAGCTTTGGAGCTGTAAGCTTAGGCTTGGCATTATGGAAATGGAAAAACAGAAACAGAGGGTCAGGTGGAGAAGAGGGATATTTGGGTTGTTTAGTTAGAAGATTAAAAGGTGGACGCCATTGAAGATGGTTTGGTTTGGATTGGAATTTTCAGACGTGTTGAAATGGAGGGAAGTCAGAGTAGAAGGTTCCAGTGGCTGCTGCTGCTTTGCAGGAGAAGGAAAAAGAGAGAATATGATGAGCTGGAGGCTGATGTGTCTCTTCGCTGGCAAAGGTCATGATTAGGGGGGTTAATTATTGGCAGAAATATTGGGCCTGATTTTGGAACCCAGTGGGCTGGAGATGTTGGGTAGATGAGTATAGACAGTGTTGAACGAGTTCAAGGGAAGGCAGAGAAAGCAGGAATCTCCTTGTTCCAAACTTCTTTTCTTCTCTATTTTGAATGCCGGAAAGCCTAGAATCTCCTAGAATCTTTATCGTTAGATAAGTCTTCTATATCTGAATCTATCTGCTTAAGTGCATAAACAACGTACAAGTAGGTTTTTTAGTTGCTTTTATGTAAGTAATCTTTAATCAATCAAGGTGCTTAGTCCCATTGTCCCAATATCGCATCCGATGAAGAAAGCGAGGATGGACTCCTCGCCGGGAGTGTAAAAGGTTTCCGAACAAATATAACGTGCTCCATATGATAACCCCGGTTACTCAAGGATTACAGCTTCACGCATGTAAAGCGATCTAAAGTTTTTAGAAATTGCATGATAGAATTAACGTATTAGTAAAACGAATTGAATTGATTAATTATTTATTTTCTATAATGACAGGCCAGATTGAATGCGAAACGAACTAATATGAAAAATTATTTACATGAATTGTTGAATCTAGCTACTACCTATTAACAAATGGTGATACGAATTTGACTAAAAATTGATTCATTTAAATACCAAAGTGCGGTGACAATATTGAAGACAATGGACTCTTAATTTGAGGACTAGTTAATGATTTTTTGATTTACGGTTTAAAAGACCCATTAGCTCATTTTTCGATCACATTTTGACATCTCATCCGTTCAGTTTTTAAGTTTATATGAGTATATCATTTCTACAAATTTTCAACCAACTTGGTGTTCGTTAAGATAACAAACTAGATCAAATTAATGGACGAACCAAATCTGTTAAATATGAACCGTTCAAATTCATAATTGATAAATCACACTTATGAATGTCTTAACAATTTTTAATATAACTGAAAATTTAGAGAAATGATCTACTCATAAATACCTATAATTAAACTAAACAGTCAAAATGTAGATATAAGATTGAAAGGTAGGATAAGCCGAAAAGTCATCAACATGCATATTAATCTACTGATGTGTATTCATTCGTAAGGACATAAGGTTATACAACAAATCCTAATACATATTACATAACAACAAATCCTAATCAAGGTAATATTATATATCAACAAATTCTAATCAAGTTAATACTCTATATCAACAAATCCTAAATCGACAGAAACTCTAAAACTGAAACTCTAGTTATAGACGAAGCAAAGCAACATTGAAGCATATGAATATGATGGCTTTTGAATTGAAGCCTGCTCTCAGTGCTCTGTCCACGATCAGATTATAAGCAATTCGATTGAGCCATACCTGGGGAAGTAGCCAAGTGGGGACTAGCCGACTAGGGATGTGGGCGACGGAGCGGGCTATGGGAAACGGCTACCGCTCTGGCGACAACGACGGGCGACGGATGCAATGGTGTGAGTTGTGAGTTGTGACTGAGAGTCTGAGATTGAGGAGAAGTAACTCCAATAGAAATCAAGAAATCAAGAAATCAGATTTGAAAAGAAAAACTATAAACCAAATTGAATCCTAAAATCAGTTTATCTACACCTAAGATCCCCAAATACAAATACTGAGCCGAATGACCGAGAAATAATCTTTACCGTAACCCTAGATTGTAGTACTATAATGAAATTGGGCTAGAGAAACTGCTATTGGTGAAGGGTGGATCGCTCCAGAGAAACTGTTTTATGATTTTGGGAGGAAGAGGAAGTGGGAAAGAATCGATATGAGTGGTTGGTGGAACAAGGAAGAGGAAGAAAAGAGATAAGCTTTTGATTTCAATTTTTAAGACTGAAAATTAAAAGAGATAAGATGAGTGTAAGAGGTAGAGAACCGAATGGTCACAGACAGGTTGAAAAATTATTTTAATTACATATCTTATGGGACGGTCATGTTGCTCCAGCAGATGGCAACATTTTGCTCATAATTTGGGGACGGATGGTAAAATGTATGTCGCCATGTTCTCTCAAATTATGGAACGGATGGTGAAAATGTATGTACCCAATTTGTATATTATTTATTTATGATAGATAAAGTTGTGGACGGGGACGGTTTGCGAAATCTGTGGCTAAATTGTCACTCTAGGGACGGATATCCGTGGTCAATTTGTGTATAGGCGCGAGGTAAGGGATTTTGGGGAAATTTTGGGACGGACATCTCATATTTGTCCCTTTTATGTCTATATGGGTACAGACAACCTCGCCGTGCCTATTGATCGATTTCCTAATAATGACAAATCCTCAACTTAAGAGTCCTCATTAGAAGGCCGAGCTTCCTTGAAAACAAATCCATAACTCAATGACTATACAGGCGACTTTCATAGTTTGATGATATTATATATATATATATATAAATACACACAGTCGGGATCAGAGGCCGACGTCCGCACTTTAAAGGTTGTGCGGACGTCCTCTTTAGAACGGCTCCGTATATATATATATATATATACAGGCCTTCTCGGCTGCGAACGTCCGCACC
>NW_004443448.1:491278-503220 GCF_000184155.1 Fragaria vesca subsp. vesca
TACTATATATATATATATATATATATATATATATATATATATATATATATATATATATATATCATGAACTATAATACATATTTGATAAAGAGATAATCCAAGTACGACTTAAACGTAATGATTCAATTCTAAATGACTGTAATTCTAAGTTTACACCAATTTGACGGGATCGGGTTTTACATGCATCAACCTGATCTTTGGGTAAATCACTCATGCCAAACACAACTAACACTCACCTAATCAACTGTCAGCTATAGCTAGCTGCGATTCATGAGTTTCTTTTTTATTAAGAAACAAGATTCATGAGCTTCCTGCAAAAGACATATTATAATCTGGGGAAATCTGACAATTTATCTTGCACAGCCCTTTGTTCGGCTGGAATGGAACTGAGTCTTGTACCGAAACAAGAAACATCTTTATTTTATGAAACCGTAATAGATAGCCACATAGATAGAAAAGATAGGATATTGTTTGTCAAAACTTCTTTACTGCAGATTTTGCAGCTTTGCTTGAAGAAACACAGCTTGAATACGAACTACTAATCAGTTCATCGAGTACTCGGATTTATTGACCTACGTACCAATATTATGGTAGCCGGTGTGAGAATTAATGTTTTCACTCATGTTGCTCTCAAAGGGTTAGCTACTATAGCGAAGTGTGTGTTGGCCGGTTTTGATAGAAGATGGATTAATTATAGAAAAAGAAACACAGAAAACGAAAAAAAAGGGAAGAAAGGAAAGAGCGAAAGGTTTAGAGGCTATATTATGTCTATCTGTCTTAAGGTTAAAGTAATGAAGGGACAAAAAGTGTATACCTTTCTCTAGATAGGACTGCATTCTAACTTAATTTACACCAATTTGGCTGGATTGAGTTTTACATGCTCGTAATTACCTAATCTTCAGGTAAATAACTCATGTCTTGCTTAATACAACTAACACTCGCCAATTAACTGTCAGTTATATTCGGTTCGATCATGAGCTTCTCGGAAAATACATGTAACAATACATAATCTATCAATTTCTCTTGCCCTTCGATCGTTTGGCTGGAATGAAACTGAAACTGTCTTGTACCCTATTAGCATCAAATTAACCTTATTTTATTACAGTATATATAGACTATATATACAGTATCCTAGTTAACGTGTATTCGGCCGATCAGGAACTTGGAGATCAAGCAAAGCGTTTGAACTGGAAGCGAATTGTTCAAGTCTATATGATCAGTAACAATAAAGAAAGAACAATGGAGAAGTAGTCGATGGATCCTAAAAGCAATTAAAGATGACGATGGCAATGTGTTTGATTTGGTCGTTCTACTGAAAATGTCCCCTTGATAACTAAGACAGTTTGCTGTACGTAGCTCATTTTGTCCAGTAGTTTCCTTTACCAACTCAAAGGATGTGGATTGTACGTTGAGAGCAACATCCAATATTGTTGATTAGTTTGAATCTGTCTATATAAATAGACTATCAGAGAGAATGGATAGATGTCGATCATCAGCTCTAAACTAAAGAATTAGGTTTCTGTCCAAGTTGAACAAGGGACTCTCATACTAGGTTAAAACCAGATGTTAACCTTTTATCGTTCTAGCCAATAGCCATGGCAATGAATCGATGAAGCTTTCTGGCATCAACAAGTTGTTGAAAAGAACCATTTAGTCTATATGTACATTACTTTTCCAAGTGAGTGATGGACATGGCTACATGATAACACGTATTGTCAGGACAATTTTTAGGGTAAATGTCCATTTAGTATAATTTAACCCTAAACAACGTCAATTTACTCATTATTTGACTAAATGGGTATTTCCCTTTTTATGTTTGGATCACAAGCTAACTCTCTTAACTCACACTACCTGCTTATTGCCAACAATTGTCTATGCCTCTTAAGAGCAAAACACGGTTTGTGATGCGAGCAATTGAGAAATGGAAAAGGTTATATCAAATTTTAATAGATGTTTGACGATCAGATCTATCTCCTTTTTTTTTTTAATCATAATTTAAATTGGTCTTTTCCAAAGATAAATGCTTATAGTATTACAATTTGCATGTAATCTAGCTAGTTGTCTTAAAATACGACCTGGTTCATGGGTTTGGTAAGATTTTCATATACTAATTCTTAAGCCAACTATTGTCCAATCACAAACCAGTCACCCACTAAGTAATATTCTACTTAATTGTCTTGTAAAATATAACTTATCCCACCAAATTATATAAACCTTATGAACAATTCGATAGTAGTAATAACTATAAATTGATGCCTAAACTAATCGGGTCAAACAACAATTAGATTGCTCAAACTGAAACCCTAGCCTGCGTACTTTTCCGGATCATGGAACCACTTCCTGTGTTTATAAAATTTGCATTCTTTCTCCACTTGCTCTTAAAGTCCACTAATACACGGATTTTCTTATGTAGGAATTTGGTATGTACCTTCCACACCCATCCATACATATTGGTAGTCAAATTCAATCTTATCAGTAATTGCTTCATTTAATTGTTAATTAACAAGCCACCAATTAACCTCCCCGAACTCCTTTGATCCGACTCAAATTTCTCCTCCCTAGCTTTCTTGTCATGACCAAAGACACATTTGAACCATTATAAGTTGACAACGTATATGAATTTTATCATAAACTTCTCTACTGAAATCATGAGTGTTTGATGCCCTAACACAATTGAACACAAGATATCATTGAATTATTCGTATTTTGGCAAATTATTTTTGTGTTGATTTTATGTTTATATATACAGTTACTTTGTTTTGGATTTTTGTATCGTCATGATAATTAATAAGACATGCAACTTCACTTTTTATATACACGATTTGAACACCACCAAGCTTAAGAAAGGATCTATATATATATTGAGCTATTTCTAATAAAAAAAAACAACCGATCGATGGATATGATGTGACTTGTTCGTGTATAATGGTTTAAATAAAAACTTTGTAACTCCTTAATTTGACCCTTGATTTGGAGTGAACGAGAATCAGTTGCTCTAAAATTCTAGTATATGTTATTGAAAAAGATTAGATTTAGCTTGTAGCTATCTACTAGTAGAAAAAGGCTCAAATGTCTTAATGTTTGATAGTCGTGAAACTGCATACTAGCCAAAAGATAAATCAAATAAGGAAAACCATACGACTTATTCTAGCTCGATGATTACGAAGAAAAAACACAATCATGAATCTCTTCCATGATCCATCAGCTTATGGAGGCCACTGTAATTATAACGAAAAAACTCACCGGAAAACGAGCTCATGCCGGATCATTTGTTGCCACGATGAGTATTTCTCAAGCTGGATTATATATGTATTTTGTATATGGAGTATTCGAGTGAAAGAACATTAAAACAGCAGTAAGGGTTTTATACCAGGAATATCAAACAGATCAAATTCAAACGTAATTATCATATGTATTCTTGTTTTCTTGTAAATGAGAACTGTCGAGGTAACATTTTGATAGTAAGTAGAATGAAATTTTATCGGAATTGATATGTTTGACATTCTTACATATATGTCAATATGTCATTTAGGTTTAGCTTGTCAAAGCTGCTTCCATCACCAGCTCTATATAAACACAAGTATGCTGGCAATAATTGGCATTATCCCCTCAGCATCGATCATTTCCCTCACATATCCTGCAGTATTTGCGCCAAAAGGATAGAGTTCTCGATCAAACAACAACATGAAGTTTCAAGTGGAGGTACTCTCAACAGAGACAATCAAACCCTCGTCTCCGACCCCTGACCACCTCCGCCACCACAAGCTCTCCTATCTCGATCAAATCCAGCCTCCAATCTTCATGCCCATGGTCCTCTTCTACCCCAAAGAGCACGACCACAACGACCTCGACCTCATTTCCATCCACGAACAGCGTTGCAGCAAAATAAAGAAGGCCTTATCCGACACCCTAGTCAAGTTCTACCCACTAGCCGGAAGAGTCCACGGAACCCAATACGTCGATTGCAACGACGAAGGAGCCTACTACGTCGAAGCCAAGACCGACTGCAAATTATCCGACATCATCGAAAACCCAAACCCTAAAGACTTCAACAAGTTCCTCCCCTTCGAGCTCGACGCGGCTCATGAGCTTCCTGTGTGCTTCCAGGTCACCTTCTTCGCCTGCGGCGGCATGAGCATCGCCATGGGAATGTCCCACAAGGTCGGGGATGCCCTCTCCTACTTCACTTTCCTCAACGGCCTCGCCGCTGAGGCTCGCGGGGAGGGCAACGATGTTTGCGCTCCGGTGTTCGTCTCGGACAAGTACTTCCCCCAGAAGGACTTGTCCGGATTCTACCAACACCGCAGCGGGATCATCAAGCAAAACATCTCCACAAAACGCTTCGTCTTTGACGGTCCAATGGTTCAGGCCATCCGAGCCAAATGCGTTGACATGTCCAGACGTCCTACTCGCGTTGAAGCCTTATCAGCCTTCATATGGTGCCGCTACATAGCATCATGCACCAGCATTCAACAAGAGGGCGTCACCACCGACGCCATGTACACTGTTTCTCACGCCGTGAACCTCCGCACGAGAATGGAGCCTCCACTTCCGGAGCACACATTCGGAAACGTGACCCGAACCGCCATCGCCGTGCCGCCGGTACCCGTTGACCCGAAAGACGGGACGCTTCATGGGGTGGTTAATCACGTAAGGGAGGCCATCAAGCAAGTCGACAAAGAGTACATAAGAAAACTGCAAGAGGGTGACGCACACTTGAACTTCTTGAGGAGCCGCACTGAAGAGGTCAAACGCGGAGAGGTGGTGTCGTTTAGCTTCACGAGCCTGTGTAGGTTTCCAATCTACGACGCTGATTTCGGGTGGGGGAAGCCTGTGTATGTCGGTTCTGCTAGCTTTACGTTCAAGAACTTGGTTAGTTTCTTTGACACCAACGTAGGGGATGGAGTTGAGGCGTGGATCAATCTGTTGGAGGAAGACATGGAAAAGTTCGAGAAGGACGAGGAGCTTCTCAAGTATGTTTCACTGGCCCCGAGTTACAAAAATGCCAAGGTCTCCATAAATTACTAACAAGTGAAAATCTTATTCGTTAAAAAATATCTAGCATATTATGTTCTTGTACTGTAAATCACTCAGTCTAGATAAGAATATAGTATGCTACTCTTTTGCCATCTCAAATTTTTTAAACGTGTGTTGAAGTGTAATCTGTAATACATGAAGTTTTGCTTGTAAGTTTAAAAGTGCAAAAATATGTATTCTATATATATATATATATATATTATATATATATATATATATTTTTCAAATCTTGTACCGTAATAATAAGCTTGTTGAAGCAAAGTGTGATAATTAGTGAAAGAAGTTGTTCTGTTTCTTGTTGTTTATCCCAAACTTGTTAAAGTTTAAGATGTATGAAAATTCTTCTACGCACCAAGATGCAAATGAACCGAGTAACTAATATGCAATATTTTGATCCGGTCATCCACGTCACATTATCATGCTTGTATTCTAATACCGTTAACAAAATTGAAACCTAAAAATATAGTTTTAAGTGTTTCAACCAGAGGTCGAATAATTAAGAAGTACTCTTATTATGGACTCTTAATTTGATCGGATCAAAAATAAAAATGAAATGAAGGAATTTAGGGTCACTAGTCTTCATTCAACCTTCACATACGACGATTTGATGACTTGTACATTAATGGTGCAAGTGCACCTTTATGCGTAGAATCCGTAAGATATATTAGATGCTGGATGACAATCTGGATTTGCAACTTGCATAATCCGTTCATGATATGTACGTGTTGACAATTTGCACAATTGGCCATTTGGAAGCTTGAGCTTAACATTGGTCTTTGAACAATTGAAAGCAGACTGAAAGCTAGCCACTTCACTAGTTGCTTTGAATACAAATATGAAAGAAGAAAATGAAGTGATCGAAAACGTACCCTTCCCCTTCGTTAGAGAGCACGACTTACAGATTACGTCTCATTACTCATTCATATGCACACACATACAAGAGATGCATACACATACAAGAGTACAAGATAGGAAAACTATACTAAAAACGATGTGCTTGTCCTTGTCGATCAAAATCCAAAAATGGAGCTGGAAATATTGACAAATGGATAAATATTCATACCGTGTATATGCGACGTCAACGGGAAAGGCGCTAATAAAAATGCCAAGCTTATCAATTTTTCATGTGGGTCTAGTGTTGAACAATTGTGTAGTTTGTCTTGCTTTCTCTTCAAAATAGTCATTGAAAATCTGTATCACCAGCTGGCAGTAGCATGCACAAAGTTTGCCGCCCATGGATTCAGGAATGAGCTCCGGGTTGAAACGAGAAGTACTCGGCTAGCTAGCTAGCTAGCTACTCCCTATGACACTAGTGAAGAGTACTCTACGTCTCTACCTGGAATTTCTATGTTGAAATTTCACTCTTTATCTTTTCAACAATTAAACTCAATCCATGGTAAGAGTAACTATCTCAGATAGTCTGTTAGATAAAAGACTTTGACTTAAATGTTCTAGACGAAAAAGCATACATGCCGGGAAAACGCAAAAACTGTGACCTATTCGATCAATTGGTTGCTAGCTAACTGGGTTTCTTTCCTACTGCCTCTTTTGTCTTTTTGCCCATAAATCAGTAGAGGTAAAGCTTCTTCCCCTTCGTTAGATGTAGGGGTTTCAATTGGTCGGTTCGAATCGGTTATAGATACTACCAACTTGGAAACCAAAGTTTTTGGTTTAATTAAGATTTGAGGTACCAATTACCAACCAAAGTTTTCGGTGTCTAATTTTATCTACCAAGTTCTGTTTTTTGGTTTTTGGTATTCCCAACTCTACAACAATAATTCTTTATATTATAAAATACAATGAATTTTTTTTAATATAAAGTACAATGAAAAATACTAGTATTTTTTTTTTCACAAACTCTAAGTAGTTTCAAGAAGACCGAAACCCTATTCGGGTTTTGTGAGCAGGCTGCGGCGGGAGATTTTGGCTTCGCGTACGTCCAGGCAGGAGGGCGGTGGCGACTTTGGTCTAAGCCTGCGCGGGGTAACATACAATCGACGATTGGAGGTTTCTATTCGTTTGGGATCAAGATCTTGTTTATAGTGTGGCTAAGTGTACGTGAAGAAGACGATGAATCTGATCTAGTTGTGAGTGATGACCGTTGAGCTATAGGGCAACGGCTTGTGGAGGCGGAGCACCTTGCAAGCTACGAGCTAGGGAGGAGTTCGAGGAAGAGCGGCTTAGCTCTGCGCTTTCCTGATGGGCTGATTTGTTGTTTTGCCCGGTGGCGATCGCAATTCGAACATCAACGGCTCAAAGGCGGTGACAACTTGATTTGGGTGCGTCTGCGTTTCGCTTTTGCCGCTCCCATAGCTGAAGGACGCGTCCGCCCACCGGAGACTGACCAATGACGGCTAGCTTGCATGGTCCGATCTGGATATCAAGTCTAAGTGGGTTGAGGGTTGAGAGGAGGCATGTGGGAGTGGGCTAGGTCGTTTTGGGCCTGGGCTATTTTCCCTCTTCTTTCTATCTCACAGTTTTGTTTTTGGGCTTGTTGTTCCGGGTTTGAGTCAATATATACGAGTACTGGGCTTTTGCGTAACCTTGTTCAATGTTGTTCATTGTTCTGACTGGTGGAGGGGTACACCATGAAGGTCTCTAGGCCCCAAGCCAATCAAGGTGGATGCTGTGAATTAGGGTTACAAAGAATAAATTAGTATTTGGATGTCCGCTTTTTTGGACGAAGTCTTTTGGTTTAGTTTCATTGCACTACCAGGACAAGCACTTTAGCCGACGAAAAATTTTTGTCGGCCTGTTAGCTTAATTTGTCGGCTAAGATTTCGTCGGGAAAAGGTCGTCTGTGATGACTTTAGCCGACGAAAAAAAAAATTTCGTCGGCTATAGTCCCGCAGTTTAGCCAACGAAAAACATGTCGTCGGTTTTTTTCCCAGACTTTAGCCGACGAAACAATTAAGATATTCGTCGGCTAAAGTCTGTAATAAAAAAATTTTTCCCAAACTATAGCCGACGAAATATAGTATGTTTCGTCGGCTAAACCTTATAAAAAAATTTAAAAAAATAACTATAGCCGACGAAATATAGCCTGTTTCGTCGGCTAAACCTTATAAAAAATTTTAAAAAATAACTATAGCCGACGAAATATAGTCTGTTTCGTCGGCTAAACCTTATAAAAAATTAAAAAATAACTATAGCCGACGAATTATGGCATAATTCGTCGGCTAAACATTATAAAAAAAATTAAAAAATACTATAGCCGACGATTATAGTATTTAAATATCGTCGGCTAAAGTTGCTGGGTTTTGAAAAAAAAAACTGCAGAAACTTTCGGCCACCTCCAATCACGACCAAAATTTGACAGAATCTTCCTCTCAACATTTCGAACAACTTTCTAGAAGAAGTCGAAGCTCAATTCTAAGCCTAAACAGATCAATCGACTCAAAATATAAAGATCCCCAATTTTAAACCCTAAAAACTTCAAATCTTCGATTCTCTTCACACACACCGAATCGAGCTACCAAATTCTAGGGGAATGTAGTACTAATCAAACTCAACTTATCCATATATAGAACTCACCAAATGGTGACCTGAGGAAGGAGAAATTCGATCGACACCGAATTCGAACCGGCGGAGTTTTGGAGCTCGATTTATCTCTCACGGCGACGCCACTCGATGCACCACCTATCCAGCAATAAAGTAGAGACGACGGCGAAGCTTTTGGGACAAGTGTGGCGATCTCCGGTGGCTTGACGGCGGAGCTAGGCCGAGAAGAAAATCTGGCAGGCGAAATAGACTTCTTACCATCCACCTTCGGTAATATAAAGAACTTTAGCCGACGAAATTCTTTATTTTCGTCAGCTAAACTCTTTTGAAAATTTTGAAAATTTTGGTTGATTGCCAAAAAATTTTGGTTGAAAATTTTGAAAATTTTTCGACTTTAGCCGACGACTTTTCATATATTTTCGTCGGCTAAAGTCTTTTGAAAATTTTCCTCCAAATTTGGTTTACCGCCCAAAAATTTTTGACTTTAGCCGACGACTTTTTTAATATCTCGTCGGCTAAAGTCTATAAATTCACGAAAACGCTCATATCTCCCTCTATATTACGTAGTTTGGTCAAACCTTCCACACAAAAAACTTTCACGTAGATGAGACGCAACCGCCTATATAAAAATTTTGAGACATTTGTCTTCCGACGATAGAGCTCCCCATAGGGAATAATAACGGTAAATAGGGTTGACCGCTACTATCGGCACCGAAACTTTACCCGATTTACGTGATTTTTGAACCATAGACGTATTTCACCATTCTGAACACATATTATTTCACGAGATTTTTGATAATTTTGCTTCCTACATAGAGTTGGTACACAAAGTTGTATAACCTACTAAACAAGTTATACAACATTAGTAGACACGTTGTGATTTCGATGACTAAAATTCACAAACCAAAATTCGACCGTCAGATATGATCATTATGACGAAAGATGTCTATGGTAAAAAATTCAACTGGATCCGACAACGTTAAGGACTCGATCGAAACGGGTAACCCTAATCCATCGTCACTTATCACACGAAAACGCTCATATCTCCCTCTATATTACGTGGTTTGGTCAAACCTTCCACACAAAAAACTCTCATGTAGATGAGACGCAACTGCCCATATAAAAATTTTGAGACATTTACCTTCCGACGATAGGGCTCCCCATAGGGAATAATAACGGTAAATAGTAGACACGTGATTCCAATGACTAAAATTTACAAACCAAAATTCGACCGTCCGATATGATCATTATGACGAAAGATGTCTATGGTAAAAAATTCAACTGGATTCGACAACGTTAAGGGCTCGATCGAAATGGTCAACTCTAATCGGAAATAAGAAAACTGCATTTTGAAGCCCTAAACGGACTCGGATGGCCAAAAAGGCCCATACATCATGACATTAGCGATGAGTTTGACTCGTAGGGCCGTTACGCTTCCGGAAAGGTATCACAATAGTCAATCGGACACCAAAAACCAAATCTGCAGCATAGTGAATAATAAGGGTAAATTGTATTGACCGCAACTATCGGCACCGAGACTTTACCGGAATACCGTGATTTTTCAACTGTAGACGTATTTCACCATTCTGGTCATATATTATTTCACGACTTTTTTTGCGGTTTGAAGGTTCTACGTATAGTTTTTTTTTCCCAGATGAGTTGTTGTCTAGATCTGCAAATATAAGACACTTTAGCCGACGAAATTATATTTTTCGTCGGCTAAACTTTTAAAAATTTCGTCGGCTAAAGTTCACAGACTATAGCCGACGAAAAAAATTATTCAGATGACGAAATTTTAATTTCGTCGGCTAAAGTTGACCATAGCCGACGAAAATTTTTAATTAGCCGACGAAGGGAACTTTAGCCGACAAAAAAATAATTCGTCGGCCTGGTTTTTTTATTTTCGTCGGCTAAAGTCTTTCTTCTGGTAGTGTTGTCCGCCTTTTTGAACTTCATTTTCTTCGTAGGATCAAGCCCGGTCCTTGCGCAGTGCTGCATGTGCAACCGTATTAGGCCGAGAACCAAAAAGGGCAAGAAAACATTTCACACTTCTCTAATTGCTTCATCAGTTGACTGAGGTCTGCAAAATTGCAAATTCCTTTCAATTCTGAATATATATATATACACTTTCAAAAGGTGTTGGTTTGGCTTGTCACTAGAGCCCACACGTGTGGATGTGCTTTTTGTGGATTGACAGCTAGCAAAGCTTGCAGCTAGCACACGTTTTTATTCCTTTCGTATAATTGTATGAAGTTATACTATATTAAACATTTAAACAATTAAACTAGCTCTCACGTTTGAAGATATATGTTACTGATTAAATATTAAAAAATATTATAATAGAACTTGTAGTGAATGTTATATAGAACTTGTAAAGTACTTAGGTTTATCTATTTTGTTCAAGAAAGATTAGAAATATCTATCGAATTAAGATACATGATGTATCTAACATATACTAAGACTAATAGACGTACGTTTCTTAAAGATATAAGGACTTTATGTTATTCTGCAAGTTTCTATAGTTTTTATTGAAGTTTTATCGATCTTGATATTTTCTCAAAATTTCCAAGTTTTAGATCATCGGTATTTCCACGATCTTCGATATTTTAGTCATTTGTATGAACAATATAATTTATTAATTAGACCTGTTGACAAAAAGATGGCTTTTCCAGATAAAACAAAAATTAGATATATATTAATATACATAATTAAGAGAAAAATTATTAATAAGGGGCAAAAAATCTGATATAAGAGGTTTTTTTAGATAAAAATAGTACGAGTATACAAATAGGTTTGAAACCCAAAAAAAAATTAAATAAAAAAATTTAATGTAAGAGGCACAACGATTTTTTTCGCACTGGGCCTTCAACTCTTTAGGACCGGCCCTGCGTAGGATTGTAGTTATTATCATTCTTTTGGATGGTACGTAGCTTGGTTATTAGTGTAGTCAGTTGAACAATGGATGTAATAGGTGATCTTCGAATCCCTTAACTTGAGCGAGAGTGCTCGTTGTATGGTCTTTTCGATCAATGGATGAGCTTTTTGCCCATGGGAGTCACATCCATTTCCCTCTAAAAATAAAAATACAAGATTTTTCAGATTTATAGTATATAATTAGTATTCCTCTACTTATTGTGTGTGTGTGTGCATATATATATATATATATAATGCTGATCAGGTGCGGACGTCCGCACCAAAGTTTTTGGTGCGGATCCATTTTTGCACCACTTCCCGATCGAATGTCCTCAAACTTCCTTCTAGACATATCTAAATCATCTTGTGTAGATCATCTCTGCAAAATTTCAGCCAATTTGGTGATCGTTAAGGCCCTCAAACTCGAGTTTTTCTGGTATGAACACAACCGGACAGAATTCAGTCCGTCCTATTTTGTTTTTCGTAGTTTG
>NW_004443448.1:503240-505025 GCF_000184155.1 Fragaria vesca subsp. vesca
TATATATATATATATATATATATATATATAACTTCTAGTTTTTACATATGAAATCTAAGTTTTAGTTATTTTTAATAAAACTAGGTTATTAGACCATCTTGGATCAAGTTGTGTATAGTAAAATATGTTTAGATTACCTATTAATCACTTTACCAAATCTAAAATATATACTTGTGATTAAAACTACTGACCAGATGATCATGATATGTTGATAAAACTCAACCTTGATCCTTATGAATTTTCATTATAAGGATTTATAGATAACATTAGCCAACTTTTGAAAGTCGTGCTCGGGTTAATCCTTAGCATATATATCAATCGTTCCCTGATCCCTCTAAGAAAGAGGCCGGGCCGGCTACCGGCGTAGAGGAGTTTAGCCTAGTTAGCCAACGAGTACAAGCCTAGCTACAGCTATCAACAAATATTGGTCTTCATGTAATTTGAACCAACTGCTTGTTTGATATATGATGATGCATGTCAACTTCTCTTATGGTGGAAAAAGGTAATCATGCTTTCTCGGTTAATATTTTTTATGAGAATTTGCCACATCATTTTAAGAAACAGGAGAAGTCAAGAGGTTGCTCTCGTGACGACCATGCTGCAAGCAGTAGGGGTAAGAAACTCCGTCAAGAATATAGAATCAAACCTACTCCGAATACTGTCTCACACACTAAAATGACTAAACAACCGGATACTGAGATTGTTTCTCTTGAGAATGTCCGCATTAAAGATACGACTGTGAATGAGGTACACCAGGAGCCATTTGTTCCATTGGTTGACCAAAACACTTTAGTTGATTCGTGGAGTGATGAGATTATTGGGCCTATTGATTCAACAGTGGCGGTGTTGGTTTGTCCAAGTGAACCACAATTAGAGAGCATTGTTACAACAAGATCTGCAGGTAATATTGTTAATGTTACTGTTAGTAACAACTTTGAGATCCTTGGTCAAATGCAAGAACAGCCTATTGTTGCAAATGAACAAGAGATAGTGGGACTCCCTTCAAACACTTTAGTTGACTCTGAGGATTCTACTTTAGTAGAACATAATGTTCAGAAAATTTGTTAGGGGGATCTAGAAAATGAAGAACCTCTTGGTAATATAGTTTATGCTCAATCTGAGGTTAGATATGAAACCTGGTTTGATGAGGGTGAAGCAGCTTCAGATGTTAATCTTCTCCGTGCTCTTCCAAAACAAAAGAACTCCAAGGAAAAACATTGTCGATCGAGTCCAAGGTATCTTTCACGCAATCGGACACCTACAGTGCGTCTGAACCTTTAGTCTAGTTTGATCGATTCGATTCCAGCCATTCGCATAGTTTGTTTAATGTCTTGTGCATCTTTACCTTTTGTTAAAAGGGGTTCTGGTTAATGTATCTTCCTTTCTTGTCGATTTCTTCTTTTTTATCTAATAAAGCTTAATTTCTTTTGCAAAAAAAAAAATATATGATGATGCATGTAAAGTTTTCTATCGATCAATTTAACAAGGATTAATAGTCTTTGATTCTCAAGTGTTCCCATGATATATATTAGTTTTCACATCATCAGGCATGGCCACACACACACATATATATATATAGGAAGGATATGAAGCGGACGTCCGCACTCGGCTTAAAGTGTGGACGTCCGTCCGTTCTCCACCCTCCGGCGCCGGCGACGGCGCGCCTCCACCCCAAAAGACTCCAGCAGCGTCCCCGACCACTTTCCCTCCCCGGCGAGTCTATTCTTTTCCGGTTTTCCGGCGAGATCACCCAAACTTCAAACAAAGTCGATCTCGCCGGAAACT
>NW_004443448.1:505435-534110 GCF_000184155.1 Fragaria vesca subsp. vesca
ACATCCTCTGTGTGTGTGTGTGTATATATATATATATATATATACCCCCTCGTATATTATGGCAATATATATACATTAATTCCCTAAAAATGATAAATCCAAAAGAGGAAAGAACAACGTCACTGCTATCATATACGAACATCATCGATCACTCACAAAGGTGGTGGATACTGATAGAGAGTAGCAGTAAAGAGATGGGTCCGTAAAGAGATAAGATATAAACTGGTTCTCCTTGTCTAGCAAGGAAGACTAGTCAATGAATGCGGGCGCTAGCTTCCAGCAATCTAAATATAAATACACCATGCCAGTTCGTTGAAGAATTCAAGTCCATCTTTCTAGGTCGTAATCGTACGTTTTATTAACTAGAATTTTCAGGTACGACAACTATGGATGTGTGAACAGGTCTTAGATGGAAATGGGATCGTATAACTATATACAACTTCGATTGGCTATTTGTTCGGTGAAACCATAAAATGAAATAGAAGAAGTAAGACTTTAGGAAATTGAAAGGGAGTATATAGTTCAACAACATTCATATGTTCATTCATACCCGAATCTGCACTACTACAATTATACTTTCTGAAGGTATGAAGTGATACGCTCATTGAACTGTGTTTAACTTCTATATAATAAGATAAAAGATTTACTACTCTTTGATGGAAAAAAACTTTCATCCAAACTAATAGGTACGTGCGCATTCGAAGTAAGCAGTGATCACTTGGAGAAATTATTTTTGTCGCAGAAAAGGCTAGCCATAGGATCGGAGTTTCTGTCATTCCTTGTGGATTTTATTTATTTTCATTCTATTCTAATATTCCTAGTCTTGAAACAAACGTACAAAGCTGAACATTAAACAATTCCCGTCGTTAACCAAATCGATCAATTGCATACAGAGAAAAAACTTCATCCATTTCTTTTGTCGAGGGCATTTATTTCTTGGCCATATGTGTATAGAGGAAAGTTCATCGTGAAAGCTTAAGTTGCATGGTCATTCACCCAAACCCGTGTTGTTCCGTACTTTCAATTTTCGAATCTTTTTGTCTTCCAACCTTAGTTGCATATTCCCATTTCCTTTTTTCTTTTTTTCTTGTTTTGAAATATCAAATACTGATGGCAGCCAGTCAAAACCCTCTTTGTAAATCACTAGGTAGTGCATGTAATATCAACTTAGTCCCCAAAATACGCGTCCAAACGACTTTGAATGTCAATAAGTACGTAAAACAAAGATTCCACTTTTATCTTGTCTTGGGTGATAAGTATCCATTAAGCTCCATCCCTACCAACTTGTCTTGGTTAATCATGTAGAAGAAGTAAACGTCCGGCCACATTGCATATGTAATTGCGTCAACCAGTCAAGAGATATGGACACCTCGCCCCCGCCTTAGCATTATATATTGGATTGCATATCCATGCAGTATGCTCACAAAACCATATCCTTGTTCTAGCTAAGCTATCCCAACTCCTCCACATATACTAGCTCAGCCAAATTTGAACTCATCGATCATTGTTCTTTTAGAGTTTGATCACGATGAAGGTTGAAGTGATTGAGAGGGATTGCATCAAGCCTTCTTCTCCAACCCCAAACCACCTTCGCAAACACGAGCTTTCATTTCTCGATCAAGTTGCCCCTCCCATTTTCATGCCCATGCTTCTTTTCTACCCTGCTACTAGTTATGGTAACGACGAAACACCTTTGTCCGCTAGCCGGGTTAAGCAGTCCCTATCGGAGACCTTAACACAGTTCTATCCGCTAGCCGGAAGGATTATCGACAACGCCTTCGTCAACTGCAACGACGAAGGTACTCCGTTCGTCGAAGCACGAGTCAAGTGCCTCCTTTCAGACGTTGTATCCCAACCGGACCCGAACCAACTCAACAAGCTACTACCATGTGATTTGGAATGTGTGGTCGACTTTGTTCTTGCAGTCCAAGTCAACATCTTTGATTGTGGCGGCATGGCTATCGGAGTTTGCATTTCGCACAAAGTCGCTGACGCCTTGTCACTAGTCATGTTTCTCAACTCTTGGGCGTCCATTTCCCGAGGAGATAACTGTAACTACAGAGCTCCCATTTTTGACTTGGCTACGTTCTTCCCGCCAAGATCCATATCGGGGTTCAAACCAGGAGTTGGAATAGCAAGAGACAAAATCGTTACAAAACGATTCGTTTTTAGCGCCTCCAACGTCGCTTCTCTCCGAACAAAATACACGACGTCTGAAACTGAGAGACGCCCGACTCGTATCGAGGCCCTGTCAGCTTTTGTATGGAGCCGTTTTTTGGCTTCCACGCAAGGAAAGCCCAACTCGGACATAGTTTACAAAGTTCTCCACGCTGTAAACCTACGTACCAGAATGGAACCGGCTCTTCCGGAGCACCATTTCGGAAATGTGAGCAGGTTCGCGACGGCGACGACGTCGTTTGAGGAGGGCGAGGAGGAGTGTTATGGGTTTGTGGGACAAATGAGAGATGCCATAAAGAGCGTCGACGGGGAGTACATGAGGAAGATTTTAGAAGGCACGGCGCATGTTGATTATTTGAAGCAGAGAGCGGAGGAGTTTCTGAAAGGAGAAGTGGTTTCGTTTAGCTTCACCAGTCTGTGTAGGTTTCCGTTGTATGAGACTGATTTTGGGTGGGGGAAGCCGATATGGGTCGGGTCTGCTAGCCTCACGTTCAAGAATTTGGTTTGTTTCATGGATTCTGGGTCTAGTGGTGGGATCGAAGCGTGGGTTAATTTGAAGGAAGAAGACATGGCTAAGTTTCAAGAGGATGAGCAGTTGCGCGCACTCAGTTATCCAGCCAGAGATGCTAAAGTTTAGTGCTGCCCGGTCCACTATTAATAATGGATGATGTGCTTAATTAGATTTTACTTCAGTTATATTTCTTGATCGATTTGAAGCAACTGATATTATTTGCGTTTGAATAAATTTGTTTATCAACTGAAGGAAATAGTAAAATTGTAACTTCAGTAAAAAAAAAAAAAAAAAACAGTGTGTTCCTTGTGTGTACTGTATATAATTCCCATAGCATTTTAAGGGTAATGAGCAATACAGCTTTATTGTTTACCACTTTACCTACCCTTTGCAAGGATTGCTAGCTCTCTTTCAATTCATGTCTTTTTTTTTGTCAATTCCACTCATGTTTTATCCGTTCTCATACGAGCTTAGGCTGATCGATGAACAAGGCTAGTTCTCTTGCTTTGTAGAATTGTATGTAGCCGTCCGGCCTCTCATGCTAACAGGTCAATGAAGACATGCAGCTCGATGGTTACTAGCTAACTTGTCTGAGAATCGATCATAATGATGCCAAGTTGTTATTTTGGTTGGATATCATATAATCGTTGTGATCTTTCTTTGACATCTTCCCTGTAATACTAAAGACATACATACTTCATGTTTATATATTACAAACTTATATGTCCAAACGAATACAGCCTTGGTTGTGCGAAAATTTGCAAGGGACGTTGTCTCATTCCTCAAACCAAGTCAGAATTTTCTGAATTGATTTGATATCATCTTGTAATTTTATGTATTTATTATAGGAAAATATGTATGGAACCTAGCTAGCATCTGTTATATATACTGTGCTCTTGCAATTCACTTGATTAATGAGAATCAATAGCTAACTAGGAAGAACTTTCTATGAAGGTTTACATTGAAGTAGTATCCAAAGAGATTATCAAACCATCTTCTCCAACTCCCGACCATCTCCGCCATTACCAGTTCTCCTTTCTCGATCAGTTATCTCCCCCAGTCTACAACTCCTTGGTCCTCTTCTATGAATTCAATGGAGAAACACAACCCAGAATTCCTGAAATATCCAACCACCTTAAGACCTCCTTATCCGAGGTCTTAACACTTTTCTACCCATTAGCCGGACGAGTCAAAGACAACAAGTTTATAGATTGCAATGACGAGGGCATACCCTACCTTGAAGCTCAAGTCAAGAACTGCAAACTTGCTGATATCCTCAAGAATCCGATCCCAGAGGAGCTCAACAAGTTCGTCCCATTTGAACTGGATGACACTGCTAACGAATATGCTCTAGGAATCCAGCTCAACATATTTGAATGCGGGGGATTTGCAATTGGTCAATGCGTCTCTCATAAGCTCGCAGATGGATCATCTTACTTCATGTTCAGCAAAACTATTGAAAGAAAGCATATCAGTTAAGGTATTATGCATTAATATGGCAATGTGTGATGGAGGTAATTGTGGATCATGTATCATTAGGCAATCAATCAGTAGTCATGTAGAGTGATTGTAGGATCGTAATTTTTGTCATTGATTCCTTGAGTAGACTTGTATGCATCCTATATGTATAGCTAGCTTGTACAGACAAGTGTATTGCAATATACAGAAATTCATCTTCACTATCATTTTGTTTATGGTATCAGAGCACCAATTCTGGTGCCTCTAGCTCAACACCTTCCGCCACAACAAAATCAAAAACACAAATACCATCACACCAACCAACATGGTTGACACGGTTGAAAATCCAGAGCAATCAAAACAGAAACGCAACATCACGGCCAACACAACCCTTACAGTGGAGGAGTACAACCAACTCAAGGCCTTACTGAAAATCCAGAACGGTAATAACCAACCACTTGCAAATGCAACAGGTACACCCACTTGTAATGTTACACATCATGATCCGCATTCGACATTGTACTGGATTGTGGATAGTGGAGCCACCGATCACGTTTCTCATCTCTCTCCTACCCACAATACACTTAAAGGGTCTCATGGTTATGTTGGTCTACCTAATGGAGGAAAAGCTTATATTGAAAGCATTGGAACCTTTAACTTGTCACAAGAGTTTTCTCTAGACGGTGTTCTACATGTGCCTAATTTTCGAGTTAATTTGATATCTGTGAGTAAATTTACTCGAGCTCTGCGGTGTATAGTGATATTCCATCCGGATTTTTGTGTTGTGCAGGACATGAATACGAGGAGGACGATTGGCCTGGGAAAGCATTACAATGGTCTTTATTATCTCACAGCAACCCAAAACCCTCGCCTTGCCAATCATATCACCAGTACCTCTAATCTCTGGCACCAACGACTTGGACATCCATCAGATGCACCCCTTCATGCCCTATCCCAATCCTTTCCTGAAATTATTTCCAACTCCAAGCATATTTGTGAGGTGTGTCCTTTAGCAAAACAAACTCGTTTATCATTCCCATCCAGTTCAATAAAAACAAATGCACCATTTGATTTTATCCATTGTGACATTTGGGGACCACACAAAACACACACACATTCTGGGGCTCGATATTTTCTAACCATTGTCGACGATTATACTCGTTTTACCTGGGTTCATCTCATGAGTTTTAAATCCAACACTCAATCTTTATTGAAATCTTTCTTTGCTTGGGTCAAAACTCAATTTCATCGAGACATTAAGATTTTACGTGCCGATAATGGGGGTGAATTCACGTCAAAGTCAATGCGTTCTTTCCTTGACGAACGTGGCACTATCTTTCAACACACATGTGTTCATACCCCTCAACAAAATGGGGTAGTCGAGCGTAAACATCGCCACCTTTTAAATGTTGCTCGTGCCCTACGTTTTCAAGCCAATTTACCATTACGTTTTTGGGGGGAAAGTGTCCAAACATCATGTTATCTCATCAACCGTCTACCCACACCACTCCTTTCTCTCAAATCTCCATATGAACTCTTACACAACAAATCGCCGAATTACTCCGATCTTCGTGTTTTCGGTTGTTTATGTTACGCCACAAACCTCACACCCAAACACAAATTTGATGTTCGGGCGCGTCGATGCATTTTCATTGGCTATCCTCTTGGGCAAAAGGGTTATCGTGTTTATGATCTTGAAAACAAAAGATTTTTCTCTTCCCGGGATGTTACATTCCATGAAAATATCTTTCCACTTAATCATTTTCCACTAGAGGATCAAGAAGACTACCCGGTCCTTCCTACTTCCATCGATCCAATTCAATTTGCTGGGCCCAACCCACATGAACAACCCACTCCTCAACTATCCACTCCTTCACGTACCCAATCTCCTCCTCCACCGACTCATACTGTATCTGATTCTCCACCAACTGCCGCTCATGACTCCTCCACCAACCCGTCGTCACATCGACCGGCGTCACCCCAACCAACGTCGCCGGCCTTCCCTGACCCTACGCCGCCACCACAAAGCCCTTCAACCACTGACGCCACCACCACATCGGCGCTGCCTCTAGCGCCTTCATCATCGGTGGACGACCCATCCCCACCACCGGTCCAGTCACCATCATCCCATAATCCGCCAACTCCGCTATCACCATCCTCAGCCCATAATCAACCACCAACACCGCTCCAAACACCACCACCACCACCAATCCAGACGCCACCACCACCGACCCAGAATCATCCATCACCGGCCTCGCATCACCCACAACCGACCCAGATTGATACAGCCATCCCAGACCTTCGCCGCTCCACTCGGCCACATCGACCTCCACCTTACCTTCGAGATAACAAAACGCACCATGCTGTCCTCCTGGGCCCTGACGCCTCCTCATCCATGTCTGGCACTCGGTATCCTCTACAACAGTATGTTTCCTACTCTGGGTTGTCTGATACATATCGTTCATTTGTTCATACTATATCCAATTTGGTTGAGCCTTCCAATTATGAACAAGCTAAACATGATTCAGAGTGGGTTGCAGCAATGAATTCTGAAATACAGGCCCTTGAAGACAATCACACATGGTCTATGGTCCCTCTACCTCCTGGCCACCGACCCATAGGATGCAAGTGGGTCTATAAGATCAAGTACCATGCCGACGGCAGCATCGAGCGTTACAAAGCTCGACTTGTTGCCAAAGGGTTCACTCAACGCGAAGGCATCGATTACAAAGATACTTTCGCCCCTGTTGCCAAGCTCATTACTGTCCGTTGCTTACTAGCAGTTGCCGCTATTCGAAATTGGCCATTACACCAGATGGATGTGCATAATGCTTTTTTTGCATGGAGAACTCAGTGAGGAGGTGTACATGCTTCCACCTCCAGGTTATCATCGACAGGGGGAGAATGTAGTTTGTCGACTCCATAAATCTCTTTATGGCCTAAAGCAGGCATCTCGCAGTTGGTTCTGACGTTTTTCATGTGCCATACAAGAGATTAGATATCAGCAGTCTCGTGCCGATTACTCACTGTTTACACAGGTCCGTGGTAATTCAATTACTATTATGCTACTTTATGTTGATGATATGGTCATAACAGGAAATGATGAAAAGGCTATAAGTGACCTCAAACAGTTTCTCAATAGCTGCTTCAAGATTAAAGACCTTGGTCCACTCAAATACTTTCTTGGTATTGAAGTTGCGCGTTCTCAAGCTGGAATTACAGTTTGTCAACGAAAGTATACATTGGACATATTGGAAGAAGCTGGGTTACTTGGAACAAAACCAGCAACTGTCCCCATGGAACCTGATTTGGTGCTATCAGAAACAGGGAGTGAAGCTCTCAAGGATCCCACTCGATACCGCAGGCTGGTTGGGAAGCTGATATACCTTACAATTAGCCGACCAGAAATCACGTACTCTGTGAACACACTCAGTCAATTCATGCAGATACCCAAGTTACATCACCTCAAGGCTGCCCATCGACTTCTTCAATACTTGAAGGCAGCCCCAGGGCAAGGACTATTATTCCCATCAAACAGTCCACTTCACTTGATTGGATATTGTGACGCTGACTGGGCAAGATGCCCAATCACACGACGGTCTATAACAGGCTATTGCATTTTTCTTGGCAAGTCTCTTGTGTCTTGGAAGAGTAAAAAGCAGACAACAGTTTCAAGATCATCAGTTGAAGCAGAATATCGATCCATGGCTGCAGCCACTTGTGAACTTTCTTGGTTGAGATATTTATTAAAGGATTTACATGTAGCACATCCTCAACCAGCAAGATTGTTCTGTGACAATCAGGCAGCCTTACACATTGCTGCAAACCCGGTGTATCATGAGAGGACGAAGCACATTGAAATAGACTGTCATACAGTTCGTGAGAGAATCCAAAGAGGAGAGATCAAGACGGCTTATGTGGAAACTGGAAAGCAGATAGCAGATATACTTACGAAGCCATTGCGATCACCGGCATTTCACACACATCTCAGCAAGTTGAGTGTCATTGACATTCACACTCCAACTTGAGGGGGAGTATTGAAAGAAAGCATATCAGTTAAGGTATTATGCATTAATATGGCAATGTGTGATGGAGGTAATTGTGGATCATGTATCATTAGGCAATCAATCAGTAGTCATGTAGAGTGATTGTAGGATCGTAATTTTTGTCATTGATTCCTTGAGTAGACTTGTATGCATCCTATATGTATCAGCTAGCTTGTACAGACAAGTGTATTGCAATATACAGAAATTCATCTTCACTATCATTTTGTTTAAAAACTTGGGCTGCCATTGCCCTCGGAGTCTCTGGAGATCATAGTCATGCCGAAACCAATCGCCCCGAATTTATTTCAGCCAACCTCTTCCCACCAAAGGACCTCACCGGGTATATCAATCCAAGCATTGCGTCTATCACAAAGAACAAGGTAACAAAAAGGTTTGTGTTTGACGCCTCTAACATAGAGGTGCTCAGAGTGAAATATGAAGGCAATGCAGGTTTGGAGAAGGATGAAAAACACCCATCGCGTGTTGAGGTCTTATCGGCTTTCATATGGAGCCGATTTGTGGCGGTTACTAAGGATACTGGAGCAGCTGAGAAGTTGTACATGGTGATCCATGCAGTGAATTTGCGTTCAAGGTTTGATCCACCATTGCCAGAACATTCTTTTGGCAACCTTTATCGTGTTGCCAGGAAAATTAGTATTAATCCTTCATTCTTGATAAATAGTACGTACTACTACATCCGAAGAAGAATATTGTTATGGTCTCATAAGGCAGGTATGTGAAGAAATAAGCAAGATCGACAAGGACTACTTGAAAAGACTGCAACAAGGCGATGAGCACTTGAGTTTCATCAGGAGAAACACTGATAGTTTTATGAAAGGAGGGATTGTTGCATTTAGTTTCAGTAGTTTGTGCAGTCTTCCAATATATGATAGTGATTTTGGTTGGGGAAGGCCTACGTGGGTAGGTTCGCCGGCTCGGACCTTCAAAAACCTGGTCCATTTCCTGGACACTAAAGAGGGTGATGGAATAGAAGCTTATATTTGCTTGGAGAAAGAAGTAATGGCTAAATTTGAGACTGACAGTGAGTTCCTCGCTTATGTTAATCCAAATGATGTGTGTTGATGTAACACTCTGACCCAGGTGTTAGGAAAAATAAACAAATAAAATAACTAAGAAAATTCTAAATCGAAACGGTGGTAGGACCTCAAAACAAACAAAAGGTTTGTTGTGTTTGAAACCTAAATTTATTTTGTTAATTTGCGGCTGCACCCAAAACTCGATCGGGCTGCCTACGTACCCTTTTAAAGGGATCAAGCCACTCGTAGTTCATCATTTTATACTAATTATCCACCTTCAATAACAATTGTGTCGAATCTGGAATTTGTGTGGGTGTAAGTCCTCAAATTGATAAGGACACCAAGTTCTCAATCCCACACTTCCTCTCATTTTTTCCGATAGTTTCCTAATTACATACCATGCTCGCTCATATTAAGTTCATCGTCACATTCCAATTCACCTTTAAGCTTGCTCAAATCAACACTTCAATTACTAACCTATCTCTGATTTTACTATGGACACCCAACACCTCTATTTGGGATTCCTCTTGCTTCTGCGATTCTTCCCAAATCCAATACCATGCTCATTCTTTTTCACCATTCTACAATATCGTTCTAGGCATACGAACTTACTCATAATGAACAAGTACACCTACAGATACTTTCATTATCCAACTTAACATCTTTCTTCTACTTCCTCTATTTCTGAGATCAAACCTCCATTTGACAAAACATCATAAATCAACAGATACATGAAACCACCAAAATCAGAGTAACAAAATTATTACTCTCACTCCCAACAACACCAACACAATAACCTGATATGAACAACAAATCCAAAATCATCACCGCTGCCAATTACCGCCCCTGCCAACACCAACACAGTACTCCAAAATTCCAAACCTTCAATTTTCAATCAAACTGCATCTCAAGTACACAGAGAATATGAAATTCGAAACCAGATATGAATCAAACACCTTCACCGCCGCCGTGCACAGCAGCACACACGGCGGTCCTCCTTTGCCAAAACCCAACTTCTTCAAATCCCAACCAATCTCAATTTTAATTATATAAACAGGTAGAGCTCGACTAACTGACCCATTTTCATACCTGAGTCGACATCAAAGCACACCGGAATCCGTCGAACTCTCGCCGAAAAATTTAAACCACTCCTTAACATCGGTTCTCACTCACCGGACCTCATCTCAGCAAGCTGAAGGCACAGGAACGTCGACAAGACCGAGACAAAGCTACCAACACCATCCACGCCCGCCGCCGTGGCCGGAATCGAGAACTTGCCGGCAACCCAAAAAAGTTTCCTTTCTTCGAATCTCTCTCTCCTCAGCTTCCCATGAAAATCCAATGGCACAGAGACGTCAGGGAGAACGAGACCAAACTGCCAATACCGGTCATGCTCGCCGCCGTCGCCGGAATCGGAAATCCGATCGTAAACCCAATCACCTTCTGTCCTCCTTTACTCTCTCACCGGAGCTCCACTCTTCAAAATGGAGTCACAGGGAGATTGGGGACGTCGAGACGGGCCTGTAGATACCAGCCTTGCACCGGAAGGCGACCGGACGACGAAGGAGGGGGTTGAGCTCCGTCGCTGCCGAGCCGCTCTCCCGACCAAGTCGGTCTGCCTTTTCTACTCCTTTTCTCTCTCGAACCTTCTTTTACTCTTCCTCCCCCCCTTCTCGACCCTTCTCCTTTTCTCCAAAAAAATATCCACATCCCTTTACCGGGATAGTAACCTTCGGTAAAGGGAACTTTCCATTTTAGACCATAACTTTCTTATACAAACTCCGATTTGAGCGTGCCACGTGTCCACGAACTCGTATTAACGTCCTCTACGACTTCCATGAAGGAAGTTTTCCCAAATTATCGACTTAACGAAAAGTCAACCTTTGGATCTTTTACGGTAAAACGGTTACAAGAAACAATAATTGAAAATTTACTATAAACTTCATAAATTCAAAGAACATAGCTCGTCGCTCCGAAAAATAATCCGGGCATACCGATGAGCTCGTATAAACGTGTACCACGACTTCGGAGTTTTAAATCCACTATTTACCGTTTTTAGAAAAACTCGAAAACAACTCGAGCAATCACTATTTAAATCTCTGAGCGCGAATAAAGAAAAATTCGCGGTAACTCATAACCCCGAATAGTAACCTTTTAGGTACGGGGTATTACAATCTTTCCCCTTAAAAGAAATTTCGTCCACGATTGGTTAAATGGTCAATACCCATAACAATTCACTTTCTTTTCTATGTCGGGCTTCAGTACCCATAACATATTTTTCCATTTCCCTACATGGGAACTCGACTTTTACTAGTCTCATAAATCAATTCCGAAGCTAATCATCTTAAGTACCAAGGGTTCCTATTTTACCAGGACACCACTCTACTTCGAGTAATTATTTCGCTTCCTCAAAACAAATAGGAGATAACAATATCTAATCTCATCGTCATTACACAATAATATCCCATCAACATGGTCTATGGATTACTTGATCCGTATACATTCATTGCATAAACACGCCATAATCTAGGACATTAAGTCCAAATAGGCATAAATATAATTACCTACCCAACCAAGAAGTCAAGTCCTCCTAGACTTATCGACTCAACAATGAATGAGTCAACGTCGTCGTCAATATTTTACAATCTTCGACGACCAAATAAAAAATGAAGGAAATGTATCTCTCTATCAATCAAACACCAGCACAAGGAGATCAATCCTCGTAAAAGATCAACGTACACAATACCGGCTATACTTTTAGCCTTCCATACCTCAAGTATGAGGAAAAACACAGTGAAACTCCATAACCGGCTTCCACAATTAAATCCATGATTTATCGTGTGAGTAGAAGGTATCTCATCACCCAACCTGAGTTTGTTATGCACTCGCTATCCACGAACTCAGTTCTAATTATCATTTACGTGACATGAAGTCTATGAATCATCATACACGATATAAGCTGCTTTCCAGCTTCCCACATCTTAAAAAAATGAGGGAAATACGATGGCACTCTATAACCAGGTTTAACTTCAAAACTCATTGTCTAAAAACATCATAGTAAGTATCTTATACGATCCATATATGTTGTATACTTACATATAACCGCGTCCTTACATTAACATAACAATTCCTTGACCATGAAGAAACGATAACTACCAATTAGCTTATCATAACTATTGCTCATTTACAGCAACATAGCACAAATCATGTTCTCTAACTTAGAATATATCATATAACCAAAGACTCAGACCACACGACACTATGTCATCATGGTAGTCTATTAATTCCCACTGAAGATACTATACGAACCAAACCAGCACAATGGTCATTGTCCAGAATCTATTGCGCCAACATATATATTTTACCAATCAAGGCCAATTTCAAATGTCCAAATCCCAGTAATTCACACTAACAATACTTACCGACTCGATTCCAGAATCAATATAAGTAGTAAGTGGAATTTACGAACATCAGTTAGTAACCAAACTTTAACATAATCACCATCCAAAACTGGTATGTTCGGTCTCAAATACCACTAGTATCTGAGAAAGGTCCTGTGGGACCACCTTTAAGGAAATTCTTCCGAAAATTCGGCAGAATCTCCTTTAAAAGTGGACTACCCTTGACCTGTAAAAATAATACACATAGCCCAACATAAACAAATCTCTGGAGCTTACTGCTCCCGATATATCCACATTGTCGAATGGACTATATAATCATTCATCTTATATCCATAAATGCAGATTTTTTTTTATTTTTTATTTTTTATTTTTTGCACATCGGATATGTCATTAACTCATATTTACTCAATAGAGTAATTCATCATTGCAAATCATGAAAACCGATTAATAATAATCATATATGGAAAGCACGATTATATTAATAAGGTATAAAACCATACCTGCTCACTCAAGTGAGTCACATTTTCCCGTTTTATAGCAGCATCGTGCAATCCCCGCACACAGCGGTAAAACCCGACGCACAGCCATCAACCCCACACTTGGTGGTAATACCCCGCACTCTCGGTGGTGAAAATCCGGCACACGGCCGTAAAACTTCGCACACGGCGATACTGTATCCCTACCCTGGGCAGTCATCCCGGCACTCGGCCGTAAATCTCCACACTCGGTGGCAATCATCTCAGAAGTCCGCAATCAGATCTGGCATTGGCAGCAATACCCGACATTATGTGGTAAAACCCGGCACTTGGCCATAACCAGTGTGGTAAGCCTACGCCCCCCAGGCAAGACGTGGTCGCACCTACACTAAACCCCGCACGTGGCGGTAACCCAATACAGTATCCTACGCCCCCGAGGCAAGGCAAGGTCACACCCGTACTGTAAACCCAGCCGAAGCTGTAAACCCAGCATATAGCTGTAAATCACCCCACACAACATGCCAGAAGGGTATAACCGCTAATACCAAAGTTGGAATCGCCTGCATCAAACCACTATACCAACATTAGTAACATGCTTAAACCGTTGCACATACTAATTGAGTTCATGTAGAACAATTATAATATAACCGCTTGTATCAAATTATTCAAGAAATTTCTTTAATACATACCTGCATCCTCGAGAGAATTGCACTGCATCATACTTATAGCAAGCAACTCAAATAAAAGGATTAGTGATTTATATCATAAAATCACATATATGATGACCCAAGTCATAGATTAGTGTCATGGTGTGGGTCCCAATGACCACAACATAATAGCACATGATAATAGTATAGGTAAGGGTAAAATATTGTATAGCCCTTTTGGTTTGAAGTTGACATTTGTTTAGTCCTTATGATTTTATTTTAATCTGAATAGTCCTTAAAATCACGATTTTTCATCCAAATGGTCCTTATGGTTTTATTTTAATCTGAATAAACCTTAAAGTCATGATTTTTCATCCAAATAGTCATTATGGCCTTTAACTGAGAAAATGAATCAGAATGACTATTTGGATGAAAAATCATGACTTTAAGGACTATTCAGATTAAAATAAAACCATAAGAACTATTTGGATGAAAAATTATGATTTTAAGGACTATTTAGATTAAAATAAAACCACAAGGACTAAACAGATGTAGACTTCAAACCACAAGGACTAAACAAATTTCAATTCTATAGGTAATTTACGTAATACCAGAATGATATTAACATAACATTCACCAACTCAAATCATGATGATAGTCATGCAACTAAATGAATTAAGTGATACAGGAGGAGGCACACATAATTATATACCACATAATCTATAGATATATATACACAACTAGGTTGCCGTACCTGATGTCCAGAATTGTGTCCTTCTCATCGTTCTAATACCGAAGTGCTTATAAACACATCTCGAAACTTAAACGATAGTAAGCACTTTATTCACCTTGTCAACATATATGATCATTTGTAGTCGAACAGTGCAAGTAACATAATATACATGTTCCATGCACAAGTATTTAATGAAGAAGCTTCCTAGCTCATACATCATCAAAAGTATATAAGTTCCTTAGAAATCAAACTCACACCACAAAGTAGCTCACTATCAGTTATTCATCACAAATAACACATGGTTCAAATAAAACTGATAACTAGTTGTCATAATATCATCCGGTTTCATTCTTCAACTTAAGGATAGTTCTGAGAGACATGCTTCTCTCATAATTCTCAATACATAAGTACAACATCAAATTTCACATGGAAGGAGTATTGAAACCTAGGTTAAGTCTTGTGCCATCCAGGCATACTGATTCTCAACCTAAGACAAGAAAATTTCGTAAAAAGATTCCGTCAAGAAAAGAAAACGTAGATATACCAACAATGGTCTACATGATATTCCCGCAGACAAGATTTCCCAAGTGCTCATTTTAGATCAGTAATCCAAACCTAATTTAAACCAAACCAAGAAGACGTTCCTCTAAAGTTTCAAAACCAAATGTCAACATAATAGAAATATAGAATCAAATATAGCATTAGGCATCCACATAACCGTAGAAACGAACCAAGCATTCATCAAACCACCCAAATCAAACCAAATAATAGCAAAGGGATGCAATAGTCAAACACTGTTATAGCATACCAAAAACAAACAACTCAACACCACAAATTATTGGAGCGACCATGGAAGCCATCAGTCTATTCGTTCATAAAATAAACGAAGTTTGTTTGCAACTTGCAAAAATTAAGAACCTTGTACCAGACCATATAAGAGCAAGATAAGTCAATATAATGCAATCGTGGTAGCTACTGACTACCTAAAAGTTCCAAAATCCTTTCCCCTCTACCTGTTCACCCCAAGGGATCCTATCCCCGCACTGATACCAATTTGTAACACCCTGACCCAGGTGTTAGGAAAAATAAACGAATAAAATAACTAAGAAAATTCTAAATCGAAACGGTGGTAGGACCTCAAAACAAACAAAAGGTTTGTTGTGTTTGAAACCTAAATTTATTTTGTTAATTTGCGGCTGCACCCAAAACTCGATCGGGTTGCCTACGTACCCTCTTAAAGGGATCAAGCCACTCGTAGTTCATCATTTTATACTAATTCTCCACCTTCAATAACAACTGTGTCGAATCTGGAATTTGTGTGGGTGTAAGTCCTCAAATTGATAAGAACACCCAAGTTCTCAATCCCACACTTCCTCTCACTTTCTCCGATAGTTTCCTAATTACATACCATGCTCGGTCATATTAAGTTCATCGTCACATTCCAATTCACCTTTAAGCTTGCTCAAATCAACACTTCAATTACTAACCTATCTCTGATTTTACTATGGACACCCAACACCTCTATTTGGGATTCCTCTTGCTTCTGCGATTCTTCCCAAATCCAATACCATGCTCATTCTTTTTCACCATTCTACAATATCGTTCTAGGCATACGAACTTACTCATAATGAACAAGTACTCCTACAGATACTTTCATTATCCAACTTAACATCTTTCTTCTACTTCCTCCATTTCTGAGATCAAACCTCCATTTGACAAAACATCATAAATCAACAGATACATGAAACCACCAAAATCAGAGTAACACAATTATTATTCTCACTCCCAGCAACACCAACACAATAACCTGATATGAACAACAAATCCAAAATCATCACCGCTGCCAATTACCGCCCCTGCCAACACCAACACAGTACTCCAAAATTCCAAACCTTCAATTTTCAATCAAACTGCATCTCAAGTATACACAGAGAATATGAAATTCGAAACCAGATATGAATCAAACACTTTCACCGCCGCCATGCACAGCAACACACACGGCGGTCCTCCTCTGCCTAAACCCAACTTCTTCAAATCCCAACCAATCTCAATTTCAATTATATAAACAGGTAGAGCTCGACTAACTGACCCATTTTCATACCTGAGTCGACATCAAAGCACATCGGAATCCGTCGAACTCTCGCTGAAAAATCACTCACCGGACCTCATCTCAGCAAGCTGAAGGCACAGGAACGTCGACAAGACCGAGACAAAGCTACCAACACCATCCACGCTCGCCGCCGTGGCCGGAATCGAGAACTCGCCGGCAACCCAGAAAAGTTTCCCTTCTTCGAATCTCTCTCTCCTCAGCTTCCCATGAAAATCCAATGGCACAGAGACGTCAGGGAGAGCGAGACCAAACTGCCAATACCGGTCATGCTCGCCGTCGTCGCCGGAATCGGAAATCCGATCGTAAACCCAATCACCTTATGTCCTCCTTTACTCTCTCAACGGAGCTCCACTCTTCAAAATGGAGTCACAGGGAGATTGGGGACGTTGAGACGGGCCTGTAGATACCAGCCTTGCACCGGAAGGCGGCCGGACGACGAAGGAAGGGGCTGAGCTCCGTCGCTGCCGAGCTGCTCTCCCGACCGAGTTGATCTGCCTTTTCTACTCCTTTTCTCTCTCGAACCTTCTTTTACTCTTCCTCCCCCCCTTCTCGACCCTTCTCCTTTTCTCCAAAAAAATATCCACATCCCTTTACCGGGATAGTAACTTTCGGTAAAGGGAACTTTCCGTTTTAGACCATAACTTTCTTATACAAACTCCGATTTGAGCGTGCCACGTGTCCACGAACTCGTATTAACGTCCTCTACGGCTTCCATGAAGGAAGTTTTCCCAAATTATCGACTTAACGAAAAGTCAACCTTTGGATCTTTTACGGTAAAACGGTTACAAGAAACAATAATTGAAAATTTACTATAAACTTCATAAACTCAAAGAACATAGCTCGTCGCTCCGAAAAATAATCCGGGCATACCGATGAGCTCGTATAAACGTGTACCACGACTTTGGAGTTTTAAATCCACTATTTACCGTTTTCAGAAAAACTCGAAAACAACTCGAGCAATCACCATTTAAATCTCTGAGCGCGAATAAAGAAAAATCCGCGGTAACTCATAACCCCGAACAGTAACCTTTTAGGTACTGGGTATTACAGTTGAGAAAGTGAACTGAAGTTTGGTCACTCCAAGTCTCCAACCATGCATTACCATTCAGTTTTGTATTATTTTCGTTTTCTCTTTTCAACTTCAAATTTTGGAAAATTACTTGTTAGTCATTTTCCATTTGTGCAAAATGGTATTCCAATATTTCAAATTTTCAACCTTATATCTTAGTGTTGGAGATCACTACTACAGTAGTACAGTACTACTAGAGCATATTCGTTAGCAATGTCAATATTTAACAAACGAATTATCGAGATGATTTGTAAGGATTTCTGTTCTTTAGATGGCTTTCAGTCTTTCACAACCATATTTCGATGTCTTGATTGATCACTACTACTAATAACCAACACACGCTAGAAACTTCGAGCTCCAGATCGAGATCCAGTTCTACGTACCTACCCCAGTGGGAACTGAGAAAAACCAAAGAAGAAAAGTTATCAAGGCATGCATTGACACCAGCTATATATGGCCGGCCGACCGGTCATGTCCCCGGTGGAAGAGACGGCTCTCAGCTCATATTTCAACTCATGGTTGGTAAACGAACTTTGAATAATTGAGTTTCGTTACCACCGGCCTTTTATTATGAGTTTCGACAAAATGCTATGTTGAATTGTTGATTGTCATCTGTGACGAAATAGACACTAGTGATCTAGCCACGTCCCATACGTACACTGTTACGTATGCAACTCCCCTGTAATTTGCTGTTATATTAGTGCATGCTAGATGGATATCACACTTCAGGTGGCTCTATATTTAACTAACACATTATAAAGGTGATGATTATAGGTATTTTATGCAAATATAGGGAAGAATTTAGAGCACTGAAGGAAAACATATCAACGAAGGAGGCTTCCTGCAGGGGTACCAATGATCAAAACACATCAGGCTATGCGTAATATAGAACTTGGACTTTTGAAGTATAACATACACATTCAAAATCAAACACATCAGGCTATCTACCAAGGATCCACTTTTTGTTTTGCCATACCATAAACACACAAAACTGCAACAATCACACTTTGACTTCGTAACCCTGCAGTGTATATAAGTAGGAGCACCCGATATATCATTTCACCACAACTACACCATCGAGTAGAACAATTTAGCTAGCTAGGAGAGATCGATGGGTATAATGAAGTTTGAAGCCGAAGTGATCTCCAAGCATATTATCAAGCCTGCTTCTCCAACCCCTGACCATCTTCGCCATTACCAGTTCTCTTTTCTTGATCAAATATCTCCCCCGGTCTATAACCCTTTGCTTCTCTTTTATGAATTCAATGCCAAAACTCAACCCAACATCACTGAAATATCCAACCACCTGAAGACCTCCTTAGCCAAAGTCCTTAGCCTCTACTACCCACTAGCCGGACGATTCAAAGACAACCAACATGTGGATTGCAATGACAATGGTGTACCCTACCTTGAAGCTCAAGTCAACTGCAAACTTTCTGATGTTCTCAACAATCCAATCCCTGGAGAACTCAACAAGCTCATGCCATTTGAGCTCGACGATGTGGCAAGCAAATATCCCCTTGGCGTCCAGCTCAACGTGTTTCAATGTGGTGGTTTTGCTATTGCTCAATGCCTTACTCATAAGCTCGCAGATGGGTTGTCATACTTCACGTTCAGCAAAACTTGGGCCGCCACCGCCGGTGGCGAACCTAAAATAGCGCAGCCGCAGTTCATTTCCGCCACACTATTCCCTCCCAAAAATTTAAGCGGATACGATGCGCGCACCGGCATCACCAGAAACAAAGTAACAAAAAGATTTGTGTTTAGTGCCATTAACATAGAGGAGCTCAGAAAAGTTCAGGCGAATAAGGCATCAGCACACCCTTCGCGTGTTGAGGCCTTATCGTCTTTCATCTTAAGCCGATTTGTGGAGGCTACCAAAGACATTGGATCGGCTGAAAAGTTTTACAGGGTGGTTCATGCTGTGAACTTGCGGCCAAGGTTCGAACCACCACTGCCACACCATTCTTTTGGGAACCTTTACCGAGTTGCCATGACAGCTCCGTTACAAATAAGTTCCGGGGAACCATATCACGGTATACGTGAAGAGATAAGCAAGATCGACAATGCATACGTGAGAAAACTACAGAAAGGTGATGAGCATTTGAGCTCCATCAAGACGTATGCTAAGAGTTTTGCTAAAGGCGAGCAGGTTACAATCAGCTTCAGTAGTTATTGTAGGTTTCCTCTGTATGATAACGATTTTGGTTGGGGGAGGCCTACGTGGGTGGGATCGCCGGCACTGACGTTCAAGAACCTAGTGAACTTCATGGACACCAGAGAGGGTGGTGGAATTGAGGCGTATATTAGCTTGGAGGAGGAAGTCATGACAAAGTTTGAGAGCGATGTAGAGCTCTTAGCTTATATGTCTTCGAGTGCGGTGCTGAACCAAGCAACGTAGTACGTGTTGTGGACACTGGCATGGACAAGTGCGAAATATTGATGTGTGTAGGGAAGGCCTTTTTTTGTGTGTGACTTCTGAGATTGTTCTATATATTCAAATTTTCAGGTCCCCGAGTAGTCAATAAAATTTCAGATATGTCTCTGTAATATTGTTTTGGTGTTGTAACTAAAATCAATTAATTGGTTTGTTTTGGTATTCTTAATTATCTACTTTCTGGTACAAAGCCACTTTAATTTGTAGAGTGAAAAACCTCTTAATTAGGAGAAATTTTTCAGTGCTACGGGAGGACCACGTGGCAGTCTGACGTGGTCCTACTTTCCAATCGAATTTAGACATGTAGATTTTCTTCAAAAAAAATTATTTCAGCTATTTTGTCAAAGACCATTTTAGGTTTTCTGTTGTTTTTTTAATACTAAACCCTAAGCTCTAAACCCCAAACCCTAAACCCTAAACCCTATACCCTAAACTCTAACCCTAAACTTTAAACCCTATACCCTAGACCTTAGTTTGAACTTGCTAAATACCCATGAATGTCATTTCACAAAAAATAGAAAATATTTGTTTATATTTTAGTCGTAAAAAATCCACATGTCTAAATTTGATTGGAACGTAGGACCACGTCAGACTGCCACGTGGCCATATTTTAGTTGTTCTTCATCTTTAATTTGGATGCTCGTTATGCAAATTTTGGGCTTGTTTTATATTTTCTCAGGATTGTTTTTTTTTTTTTTGTCTACATACTGAACAAAGTATGGTAGGGTTTTTCCAAACTTAGTTTAGGGTTTTAGATTCAAATTTCAAAATTGAGGTTTGTTTATTTATCTAAAGGTATATAAAATTTGATAAGTATAACCATGCCATTTGTTGAAGAAAAAGTTATAACCAAGCAAGTAATTTAAAAAAGAAAGGCCACTCTGTTTCACTGGAAGAGACTTGCAATCCTTAATTATAACGACAATAAGTTCGTTAGAAAGAGATGGAAAAACAAGTGAAAGTAGATCACATGTACAGTAGATCACAATGAAAGATATGAAAAGATACGGGCAAGGAGATTCGGACAAGGAGTAGTCCAAGTACCACCATATGAAAATTTCGGCATCAACATTGAGAACGGGGACTGGTTAATTTATCCTAATCCCAATTCAAAATAAGATCCTTCACAGAGGGGTAAGTTAATTATGCTTTCTTCCAAACAAGAAATAACAAAACTTTGTAGTGCACATATCAAGACGCAATTGGGTCCTTCTTTAATTGAAAAAAAAAAACAAAAAACAGAGCAATGTGGTAATACAACCAAACCCTGCATGGCTGCATTACCGTTCATGCAGATCAAAAACAGAGCAAATTTGATTATGTACTGCCAAATACAGATTCACCAAAGATTCTCATGTCTTACCCAGTTCATGATATTTCATATCTTATTGCAAATCGACTTCTCAATCGTCCGTGATCACTAATGTTTCAGATTACATGAGATAAACAATCACCAAGCTACGTATATATAATTTGCATCACTGTAGGCCAGTTTGATATATACTTCTTCCATTAGAAGATCCATATAGCTTAACGAACCGAAATGACGACGCTTGAAGTGGAAGTAATCTCCAAGGAGATTATCAAACCATCTTCTCCGACCCCTGACCATCTTCGCCATTACCGGTACTCCTTTCTCGATCAAACCTCACTTCCCCAGATCTATAGCTCTATGGTTCTCTTCTTCCAATTCAACGGCCAGACACAACCCAACATCACTGAGATATCCAACCATCTGAAGACGTCGTTAGCCGAGGTCTTAACACTCTATTATCCCCTAGCAGGACGAGCTCATGACAACCTCTATATAGACTGCAACGACAAAGGTGTTCCCTTCCTTGTAGCTCATGTCAACAACTGCAAACTCTCCGACATGCTCCGCGATCCTATTCCCGACGAACTCACTAAGCTGGTAGCGTTTGAGCTTGACGACGTTGATAACAAGATCCCCTTTGGTGTGCAGCTCAACGTCTTTGAATGTGGAGGGTTCGCTATAGGTCAATGCATTTCTCACAAGATTGCAGATGGGTTATCTATGCTCATGTTCAGTAGAGCTTGGGCAGCCACTGCGCGACGAGCCCACGGAGATCAAGAAGCCGAAATACTCCGTCCAGAATTCATTTCCGCCACGCTTTTCCCAACCAAGTTGTTTACACAGACATGCATTGGCGTCGCGAAGAATAAACTAGTGACAAAGAGGTTTGTGTTTGATGCGTCTAACATAGAGTACCTCAGAGCAAGATATGTGGGCACTACGATGAAGCGCCCATCACGCGTTGAAGCCCTTTCGGCTTTCATATGGAGCAGATTTGTAGCCATTTCCAAGGATGATGGCATTCATGAGAAGTTTCACAGCGTCATCCATGTTGTGAACCTTCGTCCCAGGTTTGATCCACCTCTGCCGCTACACTCATTTGGAAATCTGATCAGTTTTGCATGTTCAACTCCTTCGTTGTTGAATACTAGAGAAGAATGCTACGGCCTAGCAAGGCAGGTTCGAGAAGCAATATGCAAGATCGATAAGGGCTACATCAAAAAGCTTCAAGGGGGTGCTGATCATGATAACATGACCAGTAGTGATGGAGGAGAGAAGGTTACATCTTTCTTTACTGGTTTGTGCAAATTTCCTTTATATGATAACGATTTTGGTTGGGGAAAACCATCATGGGTGTACGTGAGGTTGCCAGGACTCAACTTCAACAACCTAGTGATTTTTATTGAGACCAAAGACAACAATGGAATTGAGGCATACATTACATCGGCCGAGGAAGTCTTGACTAAACTGCAAAGAGACACCGAGTTCCTCCAACGAGTGTACCCGAGTTGGATTTGTTCTAGTCCGAGCTTAAACCATCAACCAAGCCCATTTGCAGAACTCCAGTGCCGAAACCGGCTGAATTTGATCAAGAAACCAAGTGTCCTTACTTTCAAAAAAAAGAAACCAAGTGTCCTAACCAAACCAGTGACATGGGGAGCAGGTTCAGTTAGATTATTTGGTTTAGCTGTCAGAGTTTTAAAAATGAAATAGATGAGTAACTGATGTACGTAGGAATTAGGATACAAACCTATCCTCTCACCGTTCTAAATTCTAGTGCTTTTGTTGCTTTTTATTTATTTATTTTGAAAAATTTTATAATGTGTTAATGCATCATCGACTTTATTTCTAAGTTATAAAATGAGTTTTCAAAGTTGTAATATTAGTTCTTAAAGTTGTAAAAAAATTTAGTTACAACATTAGTTCTTAAATAGTAAAATAAGTGCTTAAATTAATAATTAATTGTTCAACGTGATAAAAAAAAAGTTGATGCAAGTTTACTATTGATTGAATGTTCAATCGTACAAAGATGTGACATAATATACAAGCATCAGTGAGCTATTTCAGGTAAGCTATAATTGGATACAACATGATCTTATCATCACTCCCAGTCTCCCATACTCTTGATCCATAATTCTCTACAATTTATCAATAATAGCAGCAAAATAATTGATTTGTTTCTTTCCTTTATAATTGGACCAAGAATATAATCAATATATCGTCCGCGTATCCCCTTATTCGCATGTGCACATAAAGACATGAAATATTTCGACATTATTTTGAGATATGGGATACGTTTATCATAAACCCCATCATGAAATAAATCCTAATCGAAAATATGGCAGACAAGCATGACCAAACCCTGTACTACCATACCATGCCAAGGTGTCCAGGGTACTTCTGTCGAAAACATTCACCAAAGATTAGTCTTTTCCCCCAACATATATTGCATATATTATTCTTCGTAGCAACTAGCAAACACAAAGAGCGTGGTGATTATTAAAATCTTCCATCTCACTGCCAACTCATTCTGCCGGAGTGATCAGGGTTAACGATCGAGACTAATTTTGATCAATCTTTTGGTTCTGAACTAAGTTAATTAGCTTGCTTAACTCGGTAAGATATTCAATCGTCAATACAGATCACAGTTCTTTAATACTAAGCCAGTTTCAGCCTTGAGTACGCTCTGTCTAGCTCATTGCTTCGATCAGCTTATATATATAGGAGCTCTAGCTATGGCTTCAGAGGAGTTAAGCTAGCATTTTAGCACACAGATATATTCTTCTCTGTTTCGTGTTCCTGCGCTGTTAAAAATCTTCTAATTTCTTTGTCGTAAATTAAACAGGATCATCAGCATGGAGGCCTTGCTCGAATCTCTACTAAGTGCACCGGATCAGTTCTTGAGCAGTAACGGATTGAAGATTGATGAATGTTTCTCTGAGAAGATCATTTCGACAATCAAGAATCATCAAAGTGAGGAAGCATTTTACATGCTGGATTTGGGTGTTGTCGCAAACCTCATGGATACCTGGAAACGAAATCTTCCAATGGTCCAACCCTTCTACGCTGTTAAGTGCAATACACATCCGGATCTCCTCGCCACCATGGTGGCTCATGGCTCCAGTTTCGACTGTGCAAGTCGGTCCGAGATTGAATCCATTTTGGCTCTGGGGGTTTCTCCGGATCACATTATCTATGCTAATCCCTGTAAAGCTAGCTCTCACATCAAGTACGCTGCTAAAGTTGGCGTTAACCTAACCACTGTCGACTCACTGGATGAGATTGAGAAGATCCGGAAATTGCACCCAAAAGGTTCTTTACTGATCCGCATTAAAGCTCCGGACGAGAGTGGGAGCAGGTGGCCAATGAGTTCCAAGTACGGTGCTCTTCCCGAAGAAGTACCTCAACTCCTCCAAGCCGCTCAAACTGCAGGACTCAAAGTTTCCGGGGTGGCATTTCACATAGGGAGCAAATCCCGCAATTCTCAGGCATACAAAACAGCCATACAGGCAGCTAAGGCGGTTTTTCAAGAGGCGGATAGGCTCTGCATGCCTCCCATGCATGTGTTGAATATTGGCGGTGGCTTCGTCTCCGATGCATTGTGCTTTGAAGCTGCGGCAGAAGCCGTGAAAACTGCCGTGCACAGGTATTTTTCAGAAGAGGAGCGACGCAGCTTAACTGTGATTGCCGAGCCCGGTCGGTTCTTTGCAGAGACGGCTTTCACGCTTGCCACCAATATCATCGGGAAGCGAGTGAGAGGGGAGGTCAGACATTACTGGCTCAACGAAGGGTTCCATGGCTCCATGATGCGTGTGGATCGCGCTGCGCTAGTTCGATCCTGCATTTCTCTTAAATGCATGTCCAATAACAATGGTAACGACAATGAGAAGAACCCAGGCATGATGGTAATGCATGACGGTGGTGCTCGCACTTTCAGTTCGATTGTGTTTGGTCCGACGTGCGATCCGATTGACAAGGTGTCGGAGGGTCACCAATTACCTGAACTAGAGGTGAATGATTGGTTGGTGTTTCGGAATATGGGTGCTTATACCTTATCGTGTAGCAACAACTTCAATGGTTTTAGCTCAGCCAAGATCACCTACCTTACTAACTGATCGATAATGACACATGTATTGCAAGACTTGCTCTTGGTACTGTATCAACTAGCATCGTCAACTCACGCTCACGAAGTTACAGGCCAATCACCTGCTTTGTTTAAATTTCTACATGTAATCTCATGTATTGAGTTTCGTTTTGATATTTTTGTGCGGAGGAAATAGTTTTTGTACGTATCCCATGCATGTGATAATATTGTTTTGGTGTTTTGGACAATTTATAAGTGTTTGATATTTGAGAATTTTTCTTTTTGATTGATAATTATTAAAGACTGTTTTAGAAGAGATGGAGTTATAAATTATATATAGATATATATACTTAATATTGATAGAAATATATATAGTTAGATAAATAAGAATAATAACAATACAACGTACAAATAATAAAAGAACATATTTCTCAAATGAATAAGATAAATGTATAGTTAGATAATTGAATCGGATTTCTCAAATGAATTTTCACTCGTCTCACATATTTTGGGAGGAGGGAATCAAGCGGACGACGATGCATTGGCAAGTTTTGGTTCTACTTCTACAAGCTTTGTTTGGTGTTTGGTGGGATTTTGCAACTCGATCGAGCAGCTCACGTATTAATTAGACCCATAAAACAATTAGGTTACTCATGCTCTTCTTGCCTGGTTGGTGCTTCATATATGGAATTAATAACATGTATGCTCATTAATAGTTCACGTAAAGGGATGTCTCCGGTAAATAAGCACCTAATCCTTTCAATTTGTTGAGTTGCGTCTACTTTTCTTGATAATTTTGTCCAGTGTTGAATATCATAATGGAGTATTGTAATGTAGAGAGCGTCCAAGCCCTACTGAGTGCACCGCCTGATAAGGTCATGAGCATTAAGGGGCTGAGTACTGATGAATATATCCTTGAGAATATCATTTCGATGATCAAGAAACAGAAAGATGAGGAAGCGTTTTACTTGCTGGATTTAGGTGTTGTCATCGACCTCATCGAAACCTGGAAACGTAACCTTCCGATGGTCCAACCCTTCTACGCTGTTAAGTGCAATCCACATCCGGATCTCCTTGCCACCTTGGTGGCTCATGGCTCCAGTTTCGACTGTGCAAGTCGGTCTGAAATTGAGTCCATTTTGGCTCTTGGAGTTTCTCCGGATCGCATCATCTATGCAAATCCCTGTAAAGGTATCTCTCACATCAAGTACGCTGCCGAAGTTGGCGTGAACCTAACCACTTTTGAGTCACTGGATGAGATTGAGAAGATCCGGAAATTGCACACGAAATGTTCTTTACTAATCCGCATTAAAGCTCCGGACGAGAGTGGGAGCAGGTGGCCAATGAGTTCCAAGTACGGTGCTCTTCCCGAAGAAGTCCCTCAGCTCCTCCAAGCAGCTCAAACTGCAGGGCTCAAAGTTGCTGGGGTGTCATTTCACATAGGGAGTAAGTCCCACAATTCTCAAGCATACAAAATAGCCATAGAAGCAGCTAAGGCGGTTTTTCAGGAGGCAGATAGACTCTACATGCCTCCCATGTATGTGTTGAACATTGGCGGTGGCTTTGTGTCCGATGCACTGTGCTTTGAAGCTGCGGCAGCAGCGGTGAATGCTGCCGTAGACAAGTGTTTTTCTGAAGAGGGGCGACGCAACTTAACAGTGATCGCAGAGCCAGGTAGGTTAGTTTTTTTTTTTTTTTTTTTTTTTTTTGTTTGTTGTTGTTGTTGTTGTTGTTGTTGTTGTTGTTGTTGTTGAAAAGATAAAGAAAATTACAACTTGAAACCCTATTACAACCAAAACTGAACTGATCCAAATTAAAAGATCCTACCAGGTAGGTTCTTTGCAGAGACGGCTTTCACGCTTGTCACCAACATCATAGGGAAACGCGTGAGAGGGAAGGTCAGGCAATACTGGATCAACGAAGGGTTTTATGGCTCCATGATGCGTATAGACCGCACAAGCCTAGTTGAATCATGCATTTTTCTGAAATGCATATCCAATAACAGTAGCGAGAGTGAGAAGAACTCCACCCTGATGATATGTGGCAAAAGTAACGGTGGCGGTGCTCATACTTACAGTTCAACTGTGTTTGGTGCGACCTGTGATCCGATTGATAAAGTATTGGAGGATCACCAGCTACCAGAACTGGAGGTGAATGATTGGCTGGTGTTTCGAAACATGGGTGCTTATACTTCGTCGTGTAGCAACAACTTCAATGGTTTTGGCTCCACCAAGATCACCTACATCATTAACTGATCAAATCGTCAATGATGCATTAGTTTTTGCAGTACGTTTGTATACAATATGAATAATGAATGATCTTCCAGTTAGTCATCGTTATGTACGTACGCAACTTAATGGGACGAACAATACAATGTTGGAGAACTTATGTGCCACAGCTAGCTGCCCATCAATTAGCAAGACCCATGCAGCCATGTTTTCTTTTCTAATACTGATTGACGCTATGAATCTATACCTTTTTGTCACTCATGTTGTAATTGCAAATATTGCGCGAAATATGCGACTGTAACTCTGATCGTTGCCGCATAAAGAATGAAGATATTTTAATCCTTAATGAGGCATCCGCCTCAATAGCCTGAAGCTATAAACACTTAACATATGTCGATTGCAATGATGAGGGCATTCCGTACGTTGAAGCTCATGTAAAGTGTGGACTTTCTGAACTTCGATCTGAAGTCCTCTACAACCCAGTCCCTGGTGAAGTCAGTAAGTTCATGCCATTTGAACTAGGTAATGCTGCTAATAAGTTTCCTCCAGGCGTCCACCTTAACATATACATATATTTGAATGTACGTGGAGGAATTTCTTTTGGTCATTGTAGTGCTCACAATGTCACAAGCTTGGCATGGAGATGCATTATCTCATGAATTTCAAGTTCAGTAAAATTCGGGCAGCCATTGATCAAGCCAAAATAGAAGCACCCGGAGTTTATTCAGTAAAACTCTTCCCCGTTCCCACCAAGGGACTTTACTGCCTATGATGCTGGCCTTGGCATCACAAGGAATAAAGTAGTCAAGAGGTTTGTGTTTATGTTAGTTCTTGCAATTCTGAAAAAAAAAAAAAAAATCAAATGACAAGTATAGCTGGCCAGCTGCTGGCATGATAGGTTGATTCTGTTTCAAAAACNTGGTCCTGGAGATATTGAAGATACGA
>NW_004443448.1:542828-555319 GCF_000184155.1 Fragaria vesca subsp. vesca
TATTTTTTTATTACAAACTTTAGCCGACGAATATTTTAAAATATTCGTCGGCTAAAGTTTGGCAGATAACCGACGACAAAAATAGTCGTCGGCTATAGTCCAGACTTTAGCCGACGAAATAATGCCGTCGGCTAAAGTCCGGACTTTAGCCGACGACTTATACGTGTGTCGTCGGCTAAAGTCACCACAGACGAGCTTTTCCCGACGAAATCTTAGCCGACGAATTAAGCTGACAGGCCGACGAAAAATTTTCGTCGGCTAAAGTGCTTGTCCTGGTAGTGGGTGCTTATCATGAATTTTGGCCATGCTTGATGGTTTTGGGAGATAGACTTTGTTTGGTCTTTTTCTCAGGGCATTCACATCTCATGGAGTTGGTTTTGGATCTTCTTGCTATGCAACCAGATAGCTTTCGCAAAGACATAATTGTTTCTGCTCCTAAATGGACGGACTTTTCTATTATTTATATGTCTATAGCATACATCAAGCCGTGAGCCGTCCGATTGTCTTGAATTTTAAATTGCTCAACTATCGGACGACTCACGGCTTGATATATGCCATACAAATGTGTATAGCAGCCGTACCCTAAATAGACTACTTATTGCCTTGAAGAGTTGCTCTCCTTTTATTTCTATACAAGTTCTCCCTTTTGGTTTTGTACAAGAGGAAGGAGATACCTATTCACTTTTTACTTTTTCCCTCTTGGGTTTTTCCTTTCAGACTTTGTATTTTCACTCGCCGATCATGTAATAAAATTAGATAGGGCCGGGGACGGGAAATGCATGTGCTCCCACTCCCAGCGTGGTGGACCTTTCACCTTCGGGTTCGAGGATGTGACTTTCTCCTTACATCGTCTATATCACATCAAAATATATCATATCGCCTAATTATTTTATTTATTTATTAAAAAAGAAAATATATATAACCTAACAAATTGGGTCACAGGGTCGTATACATTAGCGTTGTATAGGCATGTTGGTTGGATAATTAGGTCGTGGTTTAGACCAATGAAGAAACTAAACTTGGGAAATAGCTGGCATGCATGTGTTAGCTTTGATAACTCTTGGCTCTCAACAACTGGAACGAGTCTTATTTGTCTTGTTTTCATTTTTGTCATTTGGCCGGAGTCATGTACGTGGATGTGTCTCATCAATTAAGTTTTACAATGTTATATATTCTCTGCTCTATGTACGTTGTTAATTATAATCTAAAATCTTTTAGCGCTAATTATACAGCACCAACATCACAGCATGGAGTCCTGCAATGTAAGTGCACCAGATCAGGTCGTGAGCAAAAACAGTCTGGGTGATGATGAATGTTTCATGCAGAAAATCATTTCGTCCATCAAGAAACTGCAGCAAATTGAGGAAGCATTTTACGTCCTGGATTTAGGTCTTGTAAGCAATCTCATGGAGACATGGAAACGTAACCTTCCAATGGTCCAACCTTTCTACGCCGTCAAGTGCAACCCTCACCCGGATCTCCTTGCCACCTTGGTAGCTCAAGGTTCAAGTTTCGACTGTGCAAGTGCGTCTGAGATCGAGTCCATTTTGGCTCTCGGAGTTTCGCCAGATCGCATCATCTATGCTAATCCCTGCAAAGCAAGCTCTCACATCAAGTACGCTGCTGAAGTTGGTGTTAACCTAACCACTTTCGACTCGGTAGATGAGGTTGAAAAGATCGGAAAATGGCACCCGAAATGTTCTTTACTGATCCGCATCAAAGCTCCGGACGAGAGCGGATCCCAGTGGCCACTGGGTTCCAAGTTCGGTGCTCTCCCTGAAGAAGTGTCTCCGCTCCTCCAAGCCGCTCAAACTGCAGGACTCAAAGTTTCCGGGGTTTCATTTCACATAGGAAGCAGGTCACACAATTTTCAAGCATACAAAAAAGCTATAGAGGCAGCTAAGGTGGTATTCCAGGAGGCGGCCGGGCTCTGCATGCCTCCCATGCATGTGTTGAACATCGGCGGTGGCTTCCTGTCCGAGCCATCGTTCTTTGAAGCTGCGGCGGCAGCTGTGAAAACCGCTGTGGAGACGAATTTTTCAGAGGAGGAGCGACGCAGCTTAACGGTGATCGCCGAGCCGGGTCGGTTCTTTGCAGAGACTCCATTCACTCTTGCCACCAATATCATCGGGAAGCGTGTGAGAGGGGAGCTCAGACAATACTGGATCAACGAAGGGTTTTACGGGTCCATGAGGCTTGCGGAACCTAAAACCCTACTTGAATCGTTCATTGCTCTGAAATTCATGTCCAAGTCCAATAACAGTGACGATGACATCGATAAGAATCCAGTTCTAGTATTGATGGTATGTGACAAAGATAGTGGTGGTGCTCGCACTTACAGTTCGACTGTGTTTGGTCCGACGTGTGATTCCGGTGACAAGGTGTTGGAGGGTGAGTTACCAGAACTGGAAGTGAATAATTGGCTGGTGTTTCGCAACATGGGTGCTTATACGTCGGCGTGCAGCAACAACTTCAATGGTTTTGGCTCCGCCAAGATCACCTATCTTACAAACTGATCCGTGATGCATATGCAGTGCGAACTACATATACTCCATAATTCTATATATATGAAAAGGATAAATAATCATGCTAATTTATGTTCTCATATTACTGATATTAGCAACACTTGCTACATGCATATTGTAATAACAATATCAGTCCCGCTCACCTGCGGGACACAATCAATGGGACAGAGAGGGACGAACCTGATGGGTCAGTCCCTCCTTAATTGGAGGTTGGAATTCATGTGGTGTTTTACTACATGGGAAAGCATTAATTACAGCCTTCCTGACCCATTCAAGAAAAGAAGGCTGGTTGTTAGAGGAATAGCAAAGTGGGTGCAGTATATTTTAAAAGGTAAGAAACAAGGCTACAATCTTAGGGTGGTGGTGGCAGCAATCTTTGACAAAATGGAGGAGACATGCATTGATGAGCATGCAAGCATTGAATCATAAAATGAGGAAGAAAGCTTGACATTGCTTTCTTGTGCATGTCACGTAGCATGAAATTGCATGCAGCCCATTGCCTATATAAGGCACCAAAGATTGCACCAAAGCATGAACCCAAAAAAGGCAGAGTCACAAACAAAATAGAGAGAGTTTGTGATAGTTGTAGGGTGAACTCATCTTGTGTGATTATCAAGAGTGAGATAGAAAACTCCTAAGTAGAGAGTTTGAGTGTGTAGCAAAACAAAGTGTGTGTGAGAGTGTATCCCTTCAAGTGTGAGTCTTGAAGTAGTGTTTCTCTCTGTGTAACCTTTATTCGTATAGTGGAGGTTCTTTGTTGTTGTTGTCCCGTGGACGTAGGCACTTTGGCCGAACCATGTTAATTCCCGGTGTTTTTTATCATTTTATCTCCGCTACATTTTACATTTGTGGTTGTGAGTTTCCAATTCCATTCTACAGTTTATTCTTCCGCATAACCCAACAGAACCCAGCAAGGCCGCCAGATCTTAAATAAACTAATCAAACGGATAGAAAAACAAACCTGTAAAACCCCAATTACGATAATCCAACACCCAATCTCTTCTCTTTACTTAATCTTCCTCCTCTCTCTTCTCAAATCTCAGTTCTTCTACAATCCTTCTGAGCCTCCCCCATATCATTATTGATTCATCCCCATTGTCATAAGGCTGGTATATATCGTTGAAGGTATGATTCATAGATTTTGGTCTCCCACCGCTTCCACACCTTCTTCAATTTGGTGAATCATTGAGCTATTATGTTTGGTTTCATGGCTAGTGTTCAATTTCAAAACCCAAAATTGGCTGTTTTTGTAAAACTATTGATTTCAGTCACAAGTGGAAATTAGTGTACTTTTTGGATTTTGATTAATCATGCTCAAAATTTGATTGACCTGGTATATGTGTTATGTTCATTTTGGGATTTGAAAGTGTTTATATGTTTAATTTTTGGTATATATATACAGGCCTTTTCAGATACAAACATCCTTATTTATTCAAAAAGTACGGATTTTCTTAATTTGACCCACTTTTCGATCACATTTTTTCATCTTAACCGTTCACATTAATATGAGTAGATCATCTTTACAAATTTTCAGCTAATTTGGAGATTGTTAAGGTATTGAAAATGAATTAAATCTAATTTGGAGATTTAAGCTAATTTGGAGATTGTTAAGATATTGAAAATGAAATAAATCTATGAACGAATTGAAACTGTTCGACCTGAATCGTTCGTGTTTTTAGTTCTAAATCACATCTTTGAATGCCTTAACAATTATTAATTTGGCTGAAAATTTGTGGAGATAATCTACTCATATATACCTACAATATGAACGGTTAAGATGAGAAGATATGATCTAAAAGTGGGTCAATTAAGAAAATCCGTACCTTTTGAATAAGCAAGGATATTTGGACCTGATAATCATTGTGTGTGTGTATACAGTCCGGATCAGAGGCGGACGTCCGCACGCCCTTAAAGTGCGGATGTCACTTCGTTCTGCACCGTCCGGCGCCGACGATGGCGCGCTTCCACCCGAGCGGACACCAGAGGTGTCCCCGATCACTTTCTCTCACTAGCGAGTCCGTCGAATTCCAGTTTTCCGGCGAGATCGATCTTGTCTCAAGTTTTGGGTGGAAGTTGTTGCCCAAACCTTCAAATCGATCTCGCCGGGAAGAGAAAGTGATCGGGGACAACGCTGGAGTCCGCTCGGGTGGAGGCGCGCCATTGTCGGAGCCGTCCGGTGGAGAACGGAGGGACGTCCGCACTTTAAGGGCTGTGCAGACGTCCTCTTTGGAACGGCTCCGTGTGTGTGTGTGTGTGTGTGTATATATATACAGTCCCCTTGCAGAGCGGGACACTGTTTTGAAACTAAAGTGTGGTGCTCCTCGTTTCACTCACTTTTAAGTCACATTTTCATATATTCACCATTCAGTGTCTAGAACATAGTGTGTAGATCATTCATGCAAAGTTTCATCTAATTTAGAGATCATTTGTGTACTAAATTAGATTAAATGAATCAACTGAACAAAATCTGTCCAAACGAAACCTTTCGTGTAAATCACAATTACGGAAAACAGATGAAGACATCGAAGTCTGGTACGGTGCCAGTGGAGCTGCGGTGTCCATGGCGGTGGAGCACGGTGCAACAACGACTAGAATCGTGATTTGTGAAGGCTGGTCAGCTTGCTCCAATCCATCCTTTTGGATTCGGGCTTCGGTTTGGGCCGGAGGTATGGTGGTCTTGGTGGTGGGTCTGGGCTCTTCTTGGACCTAAGTCTGGGTTTTTGTTTGTTTGTTTTTTTAGTGCGGCTTTTTTAGTTGGTGCTAATAGTAAAATCGTTTGATCTCTCACTTCAATCAATCCGACTTCATTCGCCGAACCTCTATTTCTCCGACTCAAACAAATCCCCAGCCCCCACCTTCGTTTGCAAAAACTTTATCTCATTTCAGAATATTTCTCTACAGATTAAGAACTTATAAAAAAATGATTGATCCTAGATGAGATATGATAGTTTGAGATGAGGGATGAAGAAGAGAAAGATCAAGTTTCAGTCGAAGTCTTTCGAAGCTGGGAAGAAAAGAGAGAGAGAGTTTCGTACGTGATGCTTTTTTATTCATCAGATCATCTCATATACAATTAAACGGCTGTCAAGATTTCATTCCTTTCTGTCTCTTAAATATTGTTCCGCAGGTGAGCAGTCCTGACATTTGGACCATTTTGGTTCATGTTCATTATAATTGCTGGTATGTGGGTAGGGAAGTGTCAGGAGTGTGATGACTTGTTGTTTAAAATATCTGATGATTATAATGATAGTTTGTTAATATATAAAGATTTACTATTTTAAAAAACAAAACAAAAAAATTCTCAAGGTCTCACCAGCTGTACCAGAGTCATTATCTTATTGGGAACTGGTTGTATCGAACCTGAGGGCCATCGTCTCCATATTTTTAACGAACTGAGAATGTGAGGACTCAAAATGGCAGTAAAGGCTCATGGTTTCTCCAAAATTTGTCAGGTAAGATATAATTTCTCATCTTTGGCTTTGAATCACTTTCGACTATGAATTCGTTAATACTGTTGTCAGAGTCCATTTCAATTGCAACCGTATTGAAATCACTCTCTCTCCAATCTTACAGCTTCCCATACCGTCTTGGCCGCGAGGAATCGGCAAAAGGGAATGCTTTTCCGGCGACGATAAACCAGTGAGTAAGTCCGGCGTTACTTTCCCGTTATAACCCCATTTGGGTTCTCTCATCTTTAGTTGCAACGCTACATAAATATCTGCTCCTCTATTGTGTATAAGATTAAGTATTGTAGAACTGCTACTATGATTTTTTAATTTTTTTTATAATCTTGGGTAGATCAGGATTTACTGTTTCTATGAAGTAGAAAGGTCAGACTTTGAATGCTAATATAGACTTTTCTGCCTTGTATTATTGAGAGAATGCTCAGCATCTTAGTACAGACCACATAGTCAACAATCAAACTTAGAACCCAATATCAATTGAACTACTACTTCTCCTTTTTGAACATATGTTTTAGTTTTCATTGGCAAAGGGCATTTCTTTTTGTTGCCAAAACTCGATCAGTTGAGTTAATTAGGATGAAGGTTGAAGTTGAATTGATCTCTGAGGAGATTATCAAACCATCTTCTTCAACCTCTGATGATCTTCACCATTACCAGCTTTCCTTCCTTGATCAGTTATCTCCTCCTGTTTATAACCCTTTGGTCCTCTTTTATGAATTCAGTGACCAGACTATGCCTAGTGTTACTGAAATATCCAACTGCCTTAAGAAGTCCTTAGCCGAGGTCTTGACTCTTTTCTACCCATTAGCGGGTCGAATCAGAGATAACAAATATGTAGACTGCAATGATGAGGGCATTCCCTATGTTGAAGCTCATGTGAAGTGTGAACTTTCTGAAGTTCTGAACAATCCGGTCCCTGGTGAATTCAGTAAGTTCATGCCGTTTGAACTGGATAATATTGATAATAAGTTTCCTCTAGGCGTCCAGCTTAATATCTTTGAATGTGGAGGATTTGCTATTGGTCATTGCATTGCTCACAAGCTTGCAGATGGATTATCTCATTTCATGTTCAGTAAAACTTGGGCTGCCACTGCCCTCGGAGATAAGGCCAAAATAGAGCATCCAGAGTTTATTTCTGCAAAACTCTTCCCACCAAGGGATTTTACTGCCTATGATGCAGGCCTTGGCATCACAAGGAATAAAGTAGCAAAGAGGTTTGTGTTTAGTACCTCTATAATAGAGGCTCTTAGAGCAAAATATAGGGACAGTGAAGGCTTAGAAAACCAGAAACCCCCATCACGTGTTGATGCTTTGTCGGCTTTCATATGGAGCCGATATGTGGCCAACACCAAGGATACAGGACCTACTGAGAAATTGTACATGGTTCTCCATTCTGTGAACCTGCGTCCAAGGTTTGACCCCCCATTGCCACACCTTTCTTTTGGAAATCTTTATCGTGCTGCCATGACAGCTCCTTTCTTGAGTAGGGGGGAAGAACGCTATGGTCTGGTGATGAGACAGGTTCGAGCAGAGATAGACAAGATTGACAATCACTACATGAAATGTCTACAACAAGGTGATGATCACTTGAGTGAGCTTAATGAAAGTGTTGATAGTGTTATCAGCGGAGAGCTGATTACATTTAGCTTCAGTAGTTTCTGCAGATTTCCTCTGTATGATAATGATTTTGGTTGGGGAAAGCCTACGTGGGTATCTTCACCACCATTGACCTTCAAGAATCTAGTGGTGTTCATGGATAGAAAAGAGGCTGATGGAATAGAGGCATATATTAGCTTGGAGGAAGAAGTCATGGCTAAGTTTGAAACTGATATCGAGTTCTTAGCTTATGCGTCTCCAAGCGGGTGGTGAACTGTTGTGTTTGTTGACAATAATCTTCTCTTTAGAGTTGATCCATCGTTGCTCTGCAGCTAGGTAACCAGTTTGGTAATGTGGCCGAATTGCTCTATTTTTCTTAATGTAAAACTATCAGTTTGAATCACAAGATTTATTAACCAAATTGTGGACTTAATTTTTGGTTAAGCTGAAACCTCCTAGTTATCACTCATAATAGGGAATAGAAAGGTAGACCCGACAGTGTTGCATTATTGTTCTTTATCTGTGTCAAAGTATCTCTAAACATGTCATTGATGGAGCTATCTCTCTATCCACCACCTCATGGCCTCTTTTGATGGTCTTGCCGGTGAATTAGACTGTTTAGATTATTTCTCTGGGTCGAGTCCTCTGCTACAAAGCTACCTTGCAGTGTAGTGATCCTGAGTTCATCCCAATTGAATTAGATGATGTAGCTGAATCTATTATAGTGAAAGTTAAGGAAATATAACGGGGTGATTGACAGAAAAGGGCTTGTAGCCATAAGTCTGGTAAATATTCCCAGATATTTATACTAGTTAATCTTCGATAGAGTAATTCTCCATGATAGTTCAAGGCCATTAACTATGTTGATGATTATTGTTAGGTGCCAGTTTCATTTAGACTCTGTATAGCAGTAAGTACCATATATTGTAATTGAGAGGCATAGAGAACTACACACTCCGATAGTAACTGACTGCTACTACGTACACACACACACATTTATATATGTTTCTACAAGTTTAGAGGCAATATATATATATTGGTCTGGAGGAGGAAGTCATGGCTGATTATGAAACTGATAGCTCTTTCTTGGCTTTGAATTATGAAGTCTGAGTTCTCCTCAATAATTGTTGAACCACTCTGTTATCAATTAGATTAACATAGAAGCTTTTGCCACAATTAGTTGATTTTGATTAAGAAAAGTAACACTTTTGATCCGTTACCTTTTACCCCTAACATTTATAAAAGGTAGTTTGATTGTTCAAGTCAGTCTTATACTCTTTCGTCCCTTTTGTCACGATCACCATCATAAACACAATTAGCTTAATGATTTATTAGTAAATAACACGCTTTGTCAAGGATATATATTTTTTTTGAAAAAAAAAATGAAGATTGAGAAACAAAAAGTAAAATAAAACTTCAATTAAATTAAATTAAATTTCTCTGTTTACTAAATAATTAAATGTTTTATATTTTTCTCAGTATTTATTATTAATTGAATGTTGATCAAGTCAAGAGACTAATATCGATAACTAAACATAGTATTTTTCTTCCTTTTTAATTTTTGCATTTGTATGTTGCAAACCAAAATAGACTGTCATTCTATTGGACGACATTTTTTTTTTTCCAATCAGTAGCATATCTTTCTTTCCATCTACGATCAATACCATAGTTCCAATTTCTTTATTCTTTTGAACAAATCAAATTATTTCTAGTCAGTTTCTTTATAGTTTGACCTCTACACATTGCTGTCTATGTATATGAATATGATCACAGTAGGGCATATTATTAGCAGTACGTTACAACAACCAAACTAGGATTATTAAACAATTAGTTTTGCATGTATATAAATTTGATCAGAGTAGGCAAAAATTAAAAGAACTACATAACCTTAGTAGCCAATTAATCAAGTTCAAAAGATCAATCTAGCTAATAAGAATGAAGGTTGAAGTAGAAGTAGTCTCCAAGGAGATCATCACCCCATCTTCTCCAACCCCTGCACATCTTCGCCATTACCAGCTCTCCTCCCTTGATCAATTATCTCCCCTGGTTTATAACCCTTTGGTCCTCTTCTATGAGTTCAATGACAAGACAGTAGTGCCAAACATTACTGAAATTTCCAGCCAACTAAAGAAGTCCCTAGCCGAAGTATTAACCATTTTCTACCCGTTAGCTGGACGAAATCAAACACGATAACTGGTGTGTTGATTGCACTGATGAGGGCATTCCCTACCTTGAAGCTCATGTCAATTGCAAACTCTCTGACTTCCTCAAGAATCCGATCCCTGATCAACTTAGCAAATTCCTGCCGTTTGAGCTTGATGATCATATTGGTAAGGAGTTGGCACTAGGAGTCCAGCTCAGCATCTATGAATGTGGAGGGTTCGCAATCGGTCAATGTTTTTCTCACAGGCTTGCTGATGCGTCATCTTAATTCATGTTCAGCAAAATTTGGGCCGCCAAAGCCCGTGGCGAATCCAACATAGAGCATCCAGACTTTCTGTCAGGAACACGTTTTCTGCTGAAGGATGTGATGGCATATGATTCAAGCTTCAATTCCACCAGGAATAAAGTTACAAAGAGGTTTTTATTCAATGCCTCTATGATAGAGGCTCTCAAAGCAGAGTATGTGGAAAGTGCTGTAGGCTTGGAAGAAAACCAGAAACCCCCTTCACGTGTTGATGCTTTAACATCCTTCATATGGAGTTGATATATGGCCAATACCATCAAGATTACAGGAGCTCATGATGAGAAGTTGTATATTGTGAGCCATGCTGTGAACCTACGCTCAAAGTTTGATCCACCGTTGCCAAAACATTCTTTTGGAAACATTTACCGTGTTGCCATGACAGGTCCCTTGTTAAGTACTGGGGATGCATGCAATGCATATGGTTGGGCTATGAGGGAAGTACGAGAAGAGATAAACAAGGTCGACAATGAGTGCACCAATGGATTACAGCAAGGCGGTGAACAGTCAGGGCTCCCCATGAATGAGAATGCTGCTAGACTAATGGAACTAGAGGTGGTTGCGTTGGGCTTCAGTAGCTATTGCAGGTTTCCAGCGTATGATAATGATTTCGGTTGGGGAAGGCCTGCGTGGGTGTTCTCAGCACCATTGACCTTCAAGAACATAATAGCTTTCATGGGCACCAAAGAGGGCGACGGAATAGAGGCATACATCAGCTTGGAGGAGCAACTCATGGCTGAATTTGAAACTGATGCCGAGTTCTTGGCCTATGTGTCTCCAAAGGGTGCTGAAGAGTCCTTTGGTTGTTAACAAACAAACAAACAGCTGCTTATCTCGTAATTCATACAATATCGTCTGCTGCACTGAACATTGGTGTCATCTATCTGGTAACTAAAGTAAGTTTTGAGTAGATCTGGTCATCTTCTGGAAGTAATGGTTATCTTCTGGGTACCAAATGGGTGACCAATTTACCAAAAACTCAACTTAGTTACCAAAAAGTTGGTTTCTTTTGGATAAAAGTAGCAGTTAAGGAGATGGTCCATCCTCATGCTCTTAGCTAGTGCATATATAAATGTCAATCATGGGGTATATATGCAGCAGATCAGAGCATGAGGGTCAATCTCCTTAATTCGCAGCAAAATAGTTTCAACTTCATTGCTACCAAATGGGATTTCCCTTTGAGTTGAGTTCTTGTTCTTAGCTCGTGTTTTCTTCCGAGGTTTTTCTCTTTATTTTCTGTTTATGGAAGGGTTGTTCCTGCCTTCATTGTTGTTCTCTGTTGGTTGTTTAAATTTGTTTTATGTTGCTAGCTGATGCAACTAGACTCTGAAATTCAGTGTAATAACATGTTTCGGTATGCCTTTTCTTTAGAGTTTAAATTCCCTCACATTTATCCAACCACCTCAAGAAGTTCTTAGCCGAGGTCTTAACCCTTTGCTACCAATTAGCGGGGTGAATCAGACAACAAATATATATGTAGAATTGCAGATTGCAACGATGAGGGCATTCCATATGTTGAAGCTCATCTAAAGTGGGAACTTTCTGAAGTTCTCAACAATCCAGTCCCTCCCTGGTGAACTCAGTTTCTTCATTTGTTATTTCTCTGTCTTTCTCACTAGAGGATGCCCGCGCGTTGCCGCGGCTACCGTAAATGCTTTTGTTTAGATCAATTTTGCTATTGAATGTCTACATTGATGTCATTTGCATGTAAACATAGGTATAATGTTCAATAATAATTCATTTATTATGGAAAGATTAAGCAAAACAGAATTGCATGAGAAATTGAACATAGATCTGATAATGTTACTAATATACATAATGTATTAAACAAAAGCAATACATGGTACAATACATGTCCCTCCATTAACAATTTTGTATCCCATGTACAAAAATAGGTTACATGTACTGTCAGTTGGCTAACTTGTTAGCATCCAAAAACACTACATACATATGGCCATTGCTGATGAGCTGAATTTTCTAAACAAAATGCTTCCTATTGACAATGCTATACTGCATTTGTACTTAGAAGCCACCTTGGTTAAGCTGTTAGCATCCAAAAAACTACATACATATGGCCATTGCTGATGAGCTGAAAACACAAGGACCACATGATATCTACTCTTGCTTTGTCTTTGATCTGTTCTTGTTCCCTTGAGCTCTGGTACATATACATTTAAATTGAGAGAAGATATGTTGAAAAAGGAATGGAATGCATGGTATCACTTTACAGTAATTACAAAAAATTGTATATTAATCACCTATGTTCCCTCAAGATCATATTGATAACACCATACCTACTGTAACAAATTCCTCGCCCAAAACATATCACTTGACACAAATTTGTCCAATTTTTTCTCATAATTTTAATTTAGGTGGTCCTTAGAGTTTGTCTTTATTTTATACATATTTTCATATGCCTCAATGAAAATACAGATGTATGTA
>NW_004443448.1:555339-556717 GCF_000184155.1 Fragaria vesca subsp. vesca
ACATGATATAAAGCTGAGGCTTCTTTGCTTCGCAAATGCAAACGCATCGTGCAAAAGAAGACATCGACAACACGTGTTTGATATCCCAGACACATTATAAGGCAGGTGTCGAGTAAGTGGCATTTTTGTGAATAGATTCGAACTGGGGGCGGAACCGTATTTTCGCACAGTAAATGAACAGTTGTAATGCCTTCCTGCTATAGTATATAGAATAAGTCCTCAGAATTTTTTTTCCTTTTTAGAAAAGGAAACATGTACACACTGTTAGAAAAATGTCTCTTTTTGTCCAGCATCATTCGGTCTAGATGTATAAGTCTTCTCTTATAACGAGAGGTCTTGAGTTTGACTCACAACAGACTCACAATGGACTTGGCTTGTAGTTTCCAAATAATTTCTCATAATTTCTTTTTCTTTTCTAGAAAAGGAAACATGTACACAATACTAGAAAAATATCTATTTTTATCCAGTACCATTCAGTTAAGTCTTCTCTTGTAAAAGAGAGGTCGTGAGTTCGACTCGCAACAAACTTGTTATAGTATTTAAGTTGTTTAACTGATAAAAAAAAAGTCTATTTACACGAGATTTTGGGATCTGAGTATAAATTAATACAAAATTTCATTCTAGTGACTCACCATTTGGGTATGGGGAGACAATATATATCAAAACCTTTTTCAATTCAAGACGCCATACTCTCCGTTATATTCAAAGTAGTAAATGAATCGAGTCGAACCGAATACCAAGATGTTGAAGTTTTTGTCATAGACACTTATTGATATAGATTATCCTAAAATTATCAGCTTAGTGGCCGGGTTTAGAAAGGTAGAGGAAGAGAACTTTGATTCGGCAACAAATATTATATGCGGTACTATGCGCACCACCGAGCTTAGTGGTAATGGATGACCAATTCCATGTGCTACAACATGTGCATGGGAAACATATATAGGGAAGAAGGTTATTAAGTTTTGTGATATCTTGTTTTGAGAGATGGAGTTCTTGAATTGCATACTGCTATGTCTTTGCCTTGCCGGACTCTCAGTCCAAGCCTTCCGTTTATTTGGAAAAAGAAGCAAACAAATTCCTAGAGCCAGGCTTCCACCAGGACCAAATCCACTTCCAATAATCGGCAATCTCCTCGAGCTTGGAGACAAACCCCATCTCTCTTTGAACAAGCTTTCTCAACGCTACGGTCCCATAATCAGTTTGCAGCTCGGTCAAGTAACCACAGTAGTGGTTTCATCAGCATCTTTGGCCAAAGAAATCCTCCGAACCCACGACCATGTCTTCTGCAACCGAACTGTCCCTGATGCTGTCACTTCTATAACCACTGCGAGTACAGCATGGTGTGGCTGCCTGTTTCGGACAGATGGAGAAACCTTCG
>NW_004443448.1:556737-559043 GCF_000184155.1 Fragaria vesca subsp. vesca
AGGAGAAGCACGGAGAAGAAAGAAAGGGACTGATGTCTTTTTCACTCACAACCGTGCCAAAGCAGAGATATTTTTTTTGAAGGACGGACACGGTGCAGCTTCGTGGAATAAAAGGATAACGCCACGCGGCAACAACATGCAAGTGATGGCAGTGTTGCAATTGTTTGCAAACCGGGGGCAACACCATCTTTTCCACAGCTGAATGAACAGTTGTATTTCCTTCCTGCTCTAGTATATAGAATATCACAAGCGACTATATATATATATAACATCAAACTTGACTTAACGGATTTGGATTTTGAGCAGCAAATGCTAGCAACTCCTCATCACATTCGAAAGCAGCCATGTCTTGCTCTTCCAGAGTCACAATAGCTTCAATCCCATCCCCACTTTTACTATCCATCAGAATCATGACATTCTTGTCAAGACAAGCACCAATACTCACCCACACAGGCTTTCCCCACCCAAAATCTGCTTCATATATTGGGAACCTGCACCAGCTACTACAATTGTGTTGTACTACTTGCTCACTGCTCTTGTACATTTCCTTTACCTTCTCCATCTGTTTCCTAATACTCAAGGCCAATTCAGTACCCCTTGAAACATTCTTGACATATGTGTTGCAGAAGTCTGACAAACCCTCTTTCATTTGACTCACCAAGCTATGCAAACTGTCCTCTCTCTTCAGAACCGGAAATACCCAACTGAGGTTACCCACATAGTTTTCTGGCAGCGGAGGACTCATCCTGCTTCGGAGGTTGACATTTGGGATCAGAAGGGCTGGTCTTGTTGCACCTGATGAACTTGCATTGGCTGCAGAAATTGCACATTTATATAGTAGACCACTCACAACTTCTACCTTTGTAGGCTTTTGCACTCTGTCAGCTACTATGGCTTTGAGGGCAGCAATTTTTGGCGCATCGAATACAAATCTTCTGGAGGAACATTTTCCTTTATTGGGGGAAGATTCCGGCATAAGCGGTATGTCACCCCTCGGAAAAATCGGGGGTACACAGAGTAAAGGGGACACATGTTTGCCTGAGTTTGAAGCCTTGGCAGCCCAGTCATTGACGAAGTTGACCGAAGTTGCTGCATCGCCAATTTTGTGTGCAAGTAAAGTACACACTTAATATCATTCCTCCACAATCAAAGTAGCTGACTTGTATTGCAAGTAAAGTACTCAAACTCGCATCGTTCCACTGCAAATTGTCTGCAAACAAAAGGTCCAAGTTCTCATGTCTCCGATCATCAAGAATTTCAGACATCTTCACTTTGACCTTTGCTTCCAAGAACAAAACTCCCTCGTCGTTGCAGTCGATGAATTCTCGGTCTTTGATCTTTCCGGCAAAGGGGTAGTACACGGTTAGGGTTTCAGATAAAGATTTTTTGAGGAGATTGGATGTCTCAAAAGTGGTGGAAGTGGTATTGCAAGGATTATAGAAGAAGACAAGTGGGATGTACATACGAGCAGCGATCTGATCGAAGTAAGAGAGGTTGAAATTCCTTAGGTGAGCTGGAGTTTGGGAGGAGGGCTTGATGAACTCTCTGGATATCACTTCGAGCTGCACCGTCGCCATGACCACCAAGCACGGTCGAGCTTCTGTGGTGGATGTAGGCTCTGATTCACACAGGAAAAGTCAAAGTATGCGGCTCTAATTGTCTCAAAAATTAAAATGAAAGAATACTTCGAACTCTAATGATCTTTTACTTTGGTTGGCTTTTCATCGACTCCATGTCATGTCATACGAGACTTCTCCAACTCAACTATTTTTATTGGTCCATTTCTCCTATGTGTCCAAAATGAATCAGGCTTTTGCTACAAGTCTAAGAACCTGCTTTGAACTTGGCTTATAGTTTCCAAACTAGATGATGCCCGCGCGTTGCCGCGGTTTGCAATGACAGACATTGACCTACTGTAAATGCTTATGTATGGATCAATTTTGCTGTTATTTCATGTGTTGATGGATGCAGCAACATAAGAGGGACATTTTATATACGTTATAGAGAGTACATTACATGGAGAAGAAGCAGAAGATGGAAATATTAGATTTACAAAAAATCCATGAAGTTAGCGTCCGATGCTATACAAATGTACAAAAGTTGGTCACCCACAGCATCAGCGCTCCACCTATTACCAAAGAGTGAACAACCTGTAAATACACTTTTATGTTGCTATTCTGTAACTAAATTAGGAATGAGTTATATTGTTCAATCCACTGAGGCTGGTTTTTTTTTAAATTTAAATCTCATTGGTGCAAGAAAACACAGTTGATCTACAATAAAAATAGTTCTTTGTAATGCAACAA
>NW_004443448.1:559063-570307 GCF_000184155.1 Fragaria vesca subsp. vesca
TGTAAACTCGGATCATCTTAGAACTCCGTTCATATTGAAATGATAAACACTTCTATGTTTAGAATACCTATGTCTAACTGATCATCGTCTTCAATCATGGCAGCATAGAAACTTGGAGCTACGTATACTATTTCAATGCCAAAATCTGGAGTCCATAAAAAAACCTCCGTAAAACAGCCACACTCAATTTGATACATAACCAACATGCAAGCCAAATCAAAAAATCAAACGGTTAATCTAATCAAAGGAACCACATCGAAGTACCTGAGCGAATGTGATCAAGGCCGAATCAACGCGATCACTATCAAGATAGAACTAATTTCACTACAGAACACAACGAAAATTATCAAACCACTGACATGTAAACAAAAATAGGGGGAAATCCCATTGATTCATAGTACCTTTGGAAGACGGAAGAAGCCAAAAGCGTCGGTGACACAAACCCAACCACCAAACCCGAAGCACCACCCGACTGGAACTCCAAAGATAACCTAAATAAGGAGAGACTCAATGAAGAGAAGAAGGGACTGCTGCGTCGGAGAGAAAGCCAAGCAGAGATGAGACCGAGAGAGAGCCAAGCAGAGATCGATGAGACGGAGAGAGAGCGACGAAAGCAAAAGAGGAAAAGGAGGTCTGCTGTGCGTGGAACAAGGTTTTAATTTGAGGAGAATAAACGTTGCCAAGATGAGGACACGCCTTGAGAGCAGTTGGCTAAACAAAGGACACATTTGGGGAGCAGTGGCAAAACAAATGAATTAATGACAGTTTTGCAATTTAACCCAAACTGGGGGCAAAAACACAATTCATCTAAATTGGGGGTAAAAACATAATTAAACAAAGATATGAACAGTGTTAGTTGCCTAATGCTCTAGTATATAGAATAGAATGGATCATGTATTCGCATTACGTGATCAATAGCAGGGCTTTCTGGGGAAATTGTTTCTAATCGACTTCTTCAATAGTTTGACCTCTAGAAGATGATGAAACAATTATTTGTCTGCAAGTGTATAAGAATCTGACATATTACCTAACCAAACAATGACACCCTAACCTATTTGATTCCTGTATAGATTTGATCAGACTACGAGAAAATTGACTGAACTGGATAACGTTAATACCAATCGAGTTCAAACGATCAATCTAGCTTATGAGAATGAAGGTTGATGTAGAAGTAACCTCCAAGGAGATTATCACTCCATCTTCTCCAACCCCAGCTCATCTTCGCCATTACCAGCTCTCCTCCCTTGATCAACTAGCTCCCCTAGTTTATAACCCTTTAGTCCTCTTCTACGAGTCCAATGACAAGACAGTGCCTAACATCACTGAAATATCCAGCCACCTCAAGAAGTCCCTAGCTGAAGTCTTAACCCTTTTCTACCCATTAGCCGGACGAATCAAACACGATTGGTGTGTTGATTGCAATGATGAGGGCATTCCCTACCTTGAAGCTCAAGTCAATTGCAAACTCTCTGACTTCCTTAAGAATCCGATCCCTGATCAACTTACCAAGTTCGTGCCATTTGAACTTGGTGATCATATTGACAAGGAGTTGGCCCTAGGGGTCCAGCTCAGTGTCTTTGACTGTGGAGGGTTTGCTATAGGTCAATGCGTTTCTCACAGGCTTGCTGATGCATCGTCTTATTTCATGTTCAGCAAAACTTGGGCAGCCACAGCCCGTGGCGAAGCCAACATAGAGCATCCAGACCTTTTTTCAGGAACACGTTTTCCACCGAAGGATGTTCTGGCTTATGATCCAAGCTTCAACATCAGCAAGAATAAAGTAACAAAGAGGTTTTTGTTCAATGCCACTATGTTAGAGGCTCTCAGAGAAAAATATGTGGAAGGCGCTTTTGGCTCAAAAGAAAACCAGAAACGCCCGTCACGGGTTGATGCTTTAACGTCTTTCGTGTGGAGTCGATATCTGGCCAATTCCATCAAGATTACAGGAGCTGATGATGAGAAGTTGTATATTATGATCCATGCTGTGAACCTACGCCCAAGGTTTGTTCCACCATTGCCACAAAATTCTTTCGGGAATATATACCGTGTTGCCATGACAGGTCCCTTGTTAAGGGATGCATGCAACACATATGGTCGGGCTATGGAGGAAGTACGAGCAGAAATAAAAAAGATAGACGATGAGTGCGTCAAAGGATTACAGCAGGGTGCTGAACAGTCATGGATCCCGGTCAATGAGAATACAGGTAGATTAACGGAACTAGAGCTGGTTTCGTTGGGATTCACTAGCTATTGCAGGTTTCCAGCGTATGATAATGATTTTGGTTGGGGAAGGCCTGCGTGGGTGTTCTCAGCACCATTGACCTTCAAGAACTTAACAGCTTTCATGGACACCAAAGAAGGTGATGGAATAGAGGCATACATCGGTTTGGAGGAGCAACTCATGGCTGAATTTGAAACTGATGCCGAGTTCTTGGCATATGTGTCTCCAAGTGCGCGCTGAAGAGTGCTTTGCTTGTTAACAAACGGCTACTAGTCTTATAATTCACACAACAACTTTGGTGACATCTATTTGGCAAATGAAGTAAGTTTTGAGTAAACGTGGTCATCTTTTGTAAGTAATTCTTATCTTCTGGGTATCAAAAGGTGAAAAGGGTGACCAGAATTACCAAAATCTCAACTTAGTTACAGAAAAGATGGTCTCTCAAAATCAACTCAACAAGTGTGCCTGGCTGGCTGGTCTGCTTTTAAGTTGTGGATTTCATTGAATAAAAGTATTTGTTCCTCCTCAATCTGAGCTGCTGCATATATAGATGTCATTCATGGGGTAATATATGCAGCTGCTCAGAGCATGAGAAATGTCGATCTCCTTAGTTCGCAGCAAAGTAATTTTATCTTCTCCCTTTGAGTTGAGATCCTGTTCTTAGCTCGTGTATTCTTCAGAAGTTTTTTTCTCTTTGTTTTGTTTGTTTAGAAGGGTTTTCCCTGTCTTTGCTCTTGTTCTGTTGGTTGTTTAAAATAGTTTTGTCTTCATAGCTGGTGCAATCAGACTCTGTAATTCAGTGTAAAAGTGTTTCAGCACTGTTATACATGCTTCTTAAATTATTATTATATGATATTGGATCATATTATTGACTTCCTGGACTAGTCTGTTGTCTGCATACTTTGCCTTTTCTTTGAAGTCTAAACTTTCTCATAATGCTTTTGTTCTTTCTTGTTAACAAGTATGTTAGGTTATTCTTACCTTCACTTCACACGCCACACATATCTACTATCCTGCAAGAAAACTATGACTAATGGTATACCAAATTACATATATCATCTCTCTGCTTTTCTTAGATTTTGGCACTTTGACATTATATGATATCCCTGTCATAATCTCACTGTAAGATCTTCTCTAGCTAATCCTCAGATCAATTCAGTTCTTTTATTTTTCTTCTAATTCAAGAAACGAAAAGAATTTATCTTTCTTATGATACTTGAGAAATTGAACAAAACAGAGTGTGATGCTATGTTGCACAAGTATCTAATCGTTAAAAACGAAAAGAAACACAGAAAGGACGTCATAGTGATATTAATTCTTGAGCAAGTATGTATTTTCTCTTTTATTTTTAAAATGCATTCATCCCCTTACTATTTAGCTGGAGCTCTATATAAGTCTCAGACTCTCACTGAAACACACACAAGCAAACCCAGGGCTAGACATACCCATTGTTTGTAGGAGATTTGTGATCATGAAGCTTGAAGTTGAACTTGTCTCTAGAGAGCTTATCAGACCTTCTTCTCCAACCCCTGACCACCTCCGCAGATACCAACTCTCCTTTCTCGACCAGATTTCTCCCCCAGTCTATAGTCCTTTGGTTATATTTTTTCATCAGCCGAGGCTGATAAAAAATTCGACATTGGTGATATAACCAATCGGCTAAAGAAATCCCTCTCTGATGTCTTAGTCCACTTCTACCCACTCGCTGGACGAGCAAATGACAACATGTTCATAGACTGCAATGATGAGGGCACACCCTTCTTGGAAACTCGAGTCAAGTGCCAACTATCTGATGTGATCCAAAATCCAGTTCCTAGTGAACTTAACAAGTTAGTTCCATATCAGCTACACGAAGTTGCTGATCTAGCCCTTGGTGTCCAGCTAAATGTCTTTGAGTGTGGTGGAATTGCAATTGGTGCTTGCATTTCTCACAAGATTGCAGATGCTTTATCATTTTTCATGTTCATCAAAACATGGGCGGGCACTGCTAGAAGAGATCATGGTCACCAGATAGATGATCATACAGTTATGTCTCCACGGTTTGTATCTGCCACACTCTTCCCACCAAGGAACATATCCGGGTTTAATCCAAGTGTTGGGATCACAAAGGAGAACATTGTTACAAAGAGGTTTGTGTTTGATGCTTCAAAGATAGATTTGATTAAATCAAAATATGGTGATAGTGAAGATGAACATGAGCATGAGCATGATAGCCGAGAAAGTCACCAAAGACCGCCATCTCGTGTGGAGGCTCTATCTGCTTTCATATGGAGTCGCTATGTGGCTGCAACTAAAGCAGGGACTGAAGCATCTGAAAGGGTCTATGCCATTGTTCATGCTGTGAACCTTAGGACAAGGATTGATCCACCCCTGCCAGAATGCTCTTTTGGAAATCTCTACCGAATTGCAGTCACGGTTCCACGTCTGGATACAGGGGAGGAGTGCTATGGCCTTGTAAGGCAGGTAAGAGAGCAAGTCAGTCATATCGACAAGGATTATGTGAAGAAATTGCAGGAGGGTAATGAACACTTGAGTTTTATCAAACAAAGCTCTGAGAATTTCACCAAGGGAGAGATGGTCACACTGAGCTTCACTAGTTTGTGCAGATTTCCTCTGTATGAAGCTGATTTTGGATGGGGAAAGCCTACTTGGGTCGGCTCGCCTGCCCTGACTTTCAACAACTTGGTTGTTTTCATGGACACTAAATCTGGGGGTGGAATAGAAGCATATATTAACATGAAGGAAGGAGATTTGGCTAAGATTGAAGCTGACAAAGAGTTCACTGCATTTGTTTCTAGTCGAAGCAATGACGAATGTCTGCCACTGCAGCTCTTGGTTCTCCCCTGTTGATTGATGTCATACATTCTAGTCTGCATGAATCTATGTATTATTGCTAGTGTATTTGGTAAACTGCTACTAGTGAAATCAGATTAGTAAACTGCTGCTTATATAATTTGACACAGTTCTTCATTGGAATTTGCAAATGCATATTGAATATATAAAAAATAAGCCAGAGTAACTTTGGGGTTTCCTCCAAGTTGTTGTGGACTTGTGGATAAATTATCTTATTCTATGGTACACATTGATCAGGAGAGTGAACAATTTTCTTTAACCAATTGTTGCTTTCCTTTGAACTATTCTAGTACTAATCAACCAAAGTTAGCAGAGATCTCCAGAAAGCTTAGCAGAGATAGATCAGGATGAAGATTGACGTAGAAGTAATCTCCCAAGAAACAGTAACACCCTCATCTCCAACCCCTCACCATCTCCGCCATCACCAGCTCTCCTTTCTCGACCAGTTAGCTCCACACGCCTACGTCCCTTTCCTCTACTTCTACTCCCTCCCCAACACTCACAGCCACACCCAAATCTCCACCCACCTCAAGAAATCTCTCTCCAAAGCCTTAACACAGTACTACCCTCTAGCCGGCCGAGTCAAACTCAACCTCTTTGTGGAGTGCAACGACTTTGGAGTCCCCTTCTATGAAGCTCGAGTCAAATCCCTGTCACTCTCTGATGTCATCACCAATCCCTCCCTTCCTGAACTGAACAACTTGTTGCCCTTCAAGCTCGACGAGCTCAAAGACATAGCTCTTGGAGTTCAACTCAATCTGTTTCGTTGCGGAGGAGTTGCTATTGGGTTGTGTGCTTCGCATCGAGTTGCAGATGGGTTGTCATATTTCACGTTTGTTAAGAACTGGGCATCAGCTGCTTGTGGGAATGAGAGTGTGAGTCCGGATTTTTCGGCAGCTTCGATCTTCCCTCCAAAGAATATGGATGGGTATAATGGTGTTCTTATTCCGAAAAGGAATGAAATCGTGACCAAAGGGTTTGTGTTTGATGGGTTGAAGATTGAAGCTTTACGATCAAAGTATGCAGAGGGCATTAGATTGAAGACCAAGAAAATCCCGTCTCGAGTTGAGGCATTGTCTGCTTTCTTGTGGAACAAGTTTATGGCTGCGGCAGCAAAAGAAGAAGGATCAAGTTCCAGAAAGTTGTACGCAGTTGTGTATATTATGGATCTTCGTTCGAGATTTGACCCACCTCTGCCGCAGCATAGCTTTGGGAACTATTACCGGGCAGCCACTGCAACTCCAACATTGGTTAATGGGGAGGAGAGAGGTGGCCTTGTGAGGCAGGTGATAGAGGAAATAGAGAAGATTGACAATAAGTATATGAGGAAATTTCAAGATGGCTATAAGGAACATTTGGATTTCATGAGGAGAAGAATGGAGAGGGCTGCAAAAGGAGAGCTGGTTACGCTAACGTTTTCAAGTCTGTGCAGGTTTCCATTGTATGAGGCTGATTTTGGTTGGGGGAAGCCAGAATGGGTGAGCATGGCTTCCATGAAAATCAATAACCAAATTGTTTTCATGGACACCAAATTGGGTGATGGAATAGAGTCATATTTTAGCTTCAAGGAGGAAGACATGGCCAAGTTTGAACTTGACTCGGAGTTCCTCCAGCTGATTTCTCCAATTGGTAATGTCAAGAAAAATCCATTTGCACGTCTTTAAATCTAAGTTGAATCAATCCATAACATTTCTGGTGTGGCAATGTGATCATATATGCATTACTCCTGCTATGAGTAATTTTATATGTATAAACTGTAGGTCTGTTACAAACTTATAGAATACATCTGTGGCTTAATAAGATGTGAATCTTGGATTCAGAGATGCATATGCTAGCAGCTCTTGATCACACACTCGAATCGATTCAGGTCTTCTTCCCTCAATCTTACTCGGAACTCTTCCATCACCGCCTTTTGTGTCCATCAGAAATATCATATTCTTGGCAGGTGGTGAGCTAACCCAAATTGGTTTTCCCCAATCCCCACCAAAAGTCTGCAGCCTCGTAGTGGGAACCTACACCAACCTGTGCACACAAAGAAATCCATGTCATCACTAGTGAGCATTCTTATAGCCTCCATCTGAGGCTCACATATCACCATAACATCCTCACTCAGTGGTAGCCCGTTTGCTTTCTTGCAAAAATATTCAATGCCTTTCCTTAATTCAGCAACAAAGCTATGTAACTCTGCCTCAGCAATCAGCATCCTCTGCTCCTACAATAAAGAACCCAACAAAGTTCTCAGCAGAGTAATTTGGTAGGGGAGGGACTGTTCTGTTTCGAATGTCCACATTTTGGTACAGTGCCGATAGCCTAGATGAGGATCTGAAATTTGCCGATAGCCCACATTTTCGAATGTCCATATTATGTGAACATTGATAGTTTCAATCTTTTGAAACGAGTTATGCATGTTTCACATTGTTTGAGAAGTGCCATCACAGGAGGCATCTGCATTTGTATGTACAAGTGTGAAATGCAGACGCCTATCGCCACTCCACTGCACTCAAACAAGCTGGCTTGAACGAGCAAGACTTCAAGAGATCCTGTGGCTGCTTCAGGGGATTCGCCCGAATGCAAAGAAATTTATTTAGTACTTAAATTTATTCACAGTGACAAACACCTATACATGTTCTTTTGCTTTTCTAGCACACTTTATTCTACTAGATATAACTAGGTGATGCCTGCGCGTTGCCGCGGTTTGCAATGCCGGATATTAACTACCGCAACTGCTTCTGTTTTGTTCAATATTGTTGTTGTTTGATATGCTGATGAATGCAGCAATATAACATAGGTGATGGACAAACGGCACGGACGGACAGAGTGATAAAAACCTGAATATATTGCAAGAGTACATGGTGAGTACATTAACTACCATGTTCATCTGAATATTGTGACTTTCAGGCATAAGTGGAAATAGCAGTTTGCGGTTTGCAATTGTAAGATATAAAAATTGGTACGAAAAGACATTTTTTAGCAAGACACGAACCAATTTTCCATGTGTACATGGGACATCATAGTAAGGGATAATAGGTGCCATTAACATTAAGCTTGTGTGTGCAATTCAAACGCGCGGGCATCACCTTCACCAAACAAAATCATTCAAAACCATCATCATATCACATTTTTTAGTCAATCTGTGTACACCAGTCATTTCTTTGTCAAACTTGTACCAATGTTGCTCCAATGAAATTCATCATCTGCATATTTGTTAAAGACATTCCATGTTTCTGGCTGTTCTCATTTGAAGCAGTATAAAAAATATATCACTTGGCCATATTTCAATACAACTACAATGCACAACGCAGTTGTAAATTGAACAACTGTACAAAATGAAGACAATCAAAATTCTTGTACTCAGTTCGTAAATGTTGAAGATCTTCTGCTTTTCACAAACATTTGATCCTGCAAATGCTGAAAAACCTTTGTTTTTTGCAAACATTCGACCTTGACAGTTTGCAAGTTATTTCATGCACAATAATATTGTCAAGGATATCCACATTGAATCTAATTATCTACTCTAGAACCCTACTAAAAAACCCAAATTGATACACCATACAACTGCATGAAATGACTTTGACAATAGATAAGATGACAAAAGTTACTCATGTTTTTCAGATCATCTCAATATGTTCCAAATGCAATCTTTTAAAAAAGAACAGTCTATAATCTTCCTACCATGAATACTGAACTTAATCTTTCTACTATGGATACTTAACTCCGGACTGATGCAGTCAATTTCAAGTTCATAATGTAACTATGTTTTGTGTCTTCTCCTAATTCACATGCACCCACACAGTACCAAAAATAAAACAATTGCCAAAATTTCCAAACATGAAAAATGAAATCAAGTGAAATTTGAAATGATTTTCAAAGCAAACCAAATGCAAATCTTCCCCTTTTCCTCTTCACCACAGTTTCAATAGCTGATACTGTGTAACTACCATATGAAAAAAAGAATAACGACATAAAAAACCCAATGATGAAAGAAAGATCACCATATGAATATCCAGAAAGAAAAAAAAAAGAAAAAAAAAGAAAGATTGAAACCAAACAAAGCCTAAAAAAAAAGAATTGAACAGAACATTTGTTCATACTGATTAGCAGGGCCACTGAGATGATTTGTTCATATGAAATCAGGTCCTTTCTAAATCACCAAACTAAAATGTATCAAATTCATGGTGATTTGAGTCTTTTGACTTACCACAATTTGACCCAACTCCTTAAGATGTAGATGAGAAAGCCAGTGTCTCCTGAACTGTCATTTCTACTATATGAAGATCATTTTGACTTATGTAAGTTGATGTTCTGAGGAGCAAATTCTGCCATATTGTGCCCATTATGCATAACTTCCACCGAAGACCCAAGATATATCAATTACCCTATTAGACCAGATATTTACTGAAGAAAATTCATGAACAAAAGGGGCCAAAGTTAACTGTTCTTACTTTTATATCTTTACCAAGTATTCCTGCAAGAGCCAATAGTGATGTGGTTTTCCTCTAGGGGGATCCAAAAGCAAAGTCATTCTGCAAGAATCGATTCAAATAAGAGTTGTTTGATAAGAGCTAGAATCCAAATGTGGGAATCAATAAATGATGAAAGTGTTACTACACACATACCATCATCACAGGTTTTGTCATAAGATCTATCACTGACAAAAACATATATACAACTTCATTGTTATCGAATCCACAACACCACTCCTCGCGCAAACCATCAGCATGAGGTACATGGTTTTTGATATGGATCTAAATGTTCCGGGCAATGTTTATGCAATGTCTGATCCAACACCAGCATATCAACTCAGAAGTGATTCATTTTGCATATAAAATCATAAACAGTTCTATTATATTGCCTCAATCAATCAATCACAGTCAACTAAGTGGACAACAAAGATTCATGCAAACCCTCTTTGTTTTTATATACAAACCCACTATATATACATACACACACAGCCTTGAACATCTTCATCTGTATGTTTTTACATGTCCATGCCAAACCCTCTTTGTTTTACCCTTTTTTGATCCAGTCTTGATAATTAAGTAGTAGGTAGCTTCTTTCCATCTGTGTACTAAACCATGTATGGCTCCAAGTTAATATATAAAAAGAAATGTAAACAATATGTGTATTCAAAGGTTACTCAACGTCTGTGTCTGATATATAATGATCATATATATGTGACAGATGAGAAGATGAGCTATTGTTGATGATGATTGAATCACTAATTGCCAACTTGTAACAATTTTCTCTATCTTTGTTTTGTTCTTTTTTTTACTTGCTTTTCTTAAAGCTTTTGACCTTAACAATTCATCTTTGGATTGAATCAGACAGAAAACTGAGGTTAAAAGACATGGATTTACTTTCCACCTGTAGAAAATGATTAGACAGCTTCAACTATTTTGGTGATGCAACACTGCTTCTGGTCCGAAACACACATTTCCTACAATTAATTTCATGAGACAAATTCAGAACCTAATTAGAATACACCTACACTACAGATACAACAAACCAAACAACTAAATACCTTATTATGTGAGGAAAACTGATCGATATTCACGCAAAATCAGAAATCAGGTAAACTATGCTCAAACTATGCACTCACAAATCAAAATCCCAAGAAAACTCACAGATCAAAATTGTTCATTTACCAGCATGCTCAAATTATGCACTCGCGCACTCTTCTTTGTCTGGATGCTTCCAATAAATGATATATGTATGGCTGAAAAGCAAGTACACATAAGAAGGTATTATGTATATCACCACATTTACTTAAATGACACACCAACAAATGATCCCCAAAGGTCATTGCACACACAACCAAATAATATCATCGCTGTAATTTCATGCACTAATATAATGATATCTTTATTTCTTTCTTTTTCACATTTGAACCTTTATGACTGTCACTGCCTGGAAACACAGACCTTCAATTTGATATTGTTCTTGGCAACACACTCAACAGCAAAAATGAGAACAATGTGTTCTTGCATAAACATTTGATACAATTGCTATTATATTTAGCAGAGAACAGAATTATCAATCACTCAAAGTCAAGCACAAATAACGTTATCCATCAACATCACACATCATCAATCTTTCAATAAACAACTGAAATGCATACTTGAAGATTGAACTGAATAATTTAAGGCAAGGGCTTTTATTAACTATCAGAA
>NW_004443448.1:570327-577712 GCF_000184155.1 Fragaria vesca subsp. vesca
TGCATACTCTTATGTCTATGCCTTGCCGGACTCTCAGTCCAAGCCTTCCGTTTATTTGGAAAAAGAAGCAAACAAATTCCTAGAGCCACGCTTCCACCAGGACCAAATCCACTTCCAATAATCGGCAATCTCCTCGAGCTTGGAGACAAACCCCATCTCTCTTTGAACAAGCTTTCTCAACGCTACGGTCCCATAATCAGTTTGCAGCTCGGTCAAGTAACCACAGTAGTGGTTTCATCAGCATCTTTGGCCAAAGAAATCCTCCGAACCCACGACCATGTCTTCTGCAACCGAACTGTCCCTGATGCTGTCACTTCCTATAACCACTGCGAGTACAGCATGGTGTGGCTGCCTGTTTCGGACAGATGGAGAAACCTTCGCAAAATATGTACCTCGCAACTGTTCTCCCCCAAAGTTCTTGATGCAAACCAAGCCAACCGAAGGGTAAAAGTGCAGGAGCTCATTGCTGATATCTGCGAAAGCGAAAAGAAAGGTGTTGCAGTGAACATCGGAACGGCTGCTTTCAAAACCACGCTCAATCTAATGTCCCGGACTATTTTCTCCGTGGATTTAGATAATCCGAGTAGCGAGACGGCTAGGGAGTTGAAGGAGACTACTTGGGGTATCATGGAAGAGATAGGGAAACCAAACGTTGCGGACTATTTTCATTTTCTCAGGAAGCTTGACCCCCAAGGAATAAGGCGACGGTTAACCAACCACTTCCACAAGACGATAGTCCTCATCGACGGGATGATCAATCAAAGGTTGGAATCCAGAAAAGTGCAAGATTATATTTCGACTAATGATATGTTGGATACTCTTATAAACATGAGTGAAGAGAAGAATGAGGAAATGGACAAGATCGAAGTTGAGAATTTGTTTCTGGTTAGTCTCTATTTTTCAACTATTTCTTACTCTTTAATCTTTATATTGTTATTATAGTTCACCAAAAAATTAATGCCTTTTCAAATTTGTGCATGAAATACTTTGCAAGAGTTTTTGATTTACAATATCCCATTGTTCTTGTCTTACTGAAATATTAGGACTTGATTAGTGCGGGGACAGATACAACTTCAGCCACAATGGAATGGGCAATGGCCGAGCTTCTCCACAGTCCAGAGAAACTTGTAAAAGCTCAAGCGGAGCTAGACCAAGTAATTGGGAAAGGAAAACCAATCGAGGAATCGGACATTGCTCGACTTCCTTACTTGCAAGCAGTAATCAAAGAAACATTCCGGATGCACCCAACAGTGCCATTGCTACTTCCACGTAAAGCCGGTGCAGAAGCAGAAATCGGAGGGTACATTATTCCTAAGGGTGCACAAGTTCTGATCAATGCTTGGGCAGTAGGCAGAGATTCCAGTGTTTGGGACAATCCAAACTTGTTTATGCCGGAAAGATTTTTGGGGTCCGAAATCGATGTTTTAGGAAGAAACTTTGAGCTTATTCCCTTTGGTGGTGGGAGGAGAATATGTCCGGGTATGCCATTGGCTATGAGAATGTTGCCATTGATGTTGGGTTCAGTTCTCAACTGTTTTGAATGGAAGCTTGAAGATGGAGTTGTACCTGAGACTATGAACATGGAAGACAAGTTTGGCCTTACTTTACAAATGGCTCACTCTCTGAGGGCTGTTGCCATCAATTTTTGTTGAGGCAATTCTTACTTGTTCATCGGCAACTGATCTAGCTCCTGAAATATATGACATTAAGGAAACAATTGCCTTAAAAGATTATCTTTCATATATTTTAAACATGTCTTGTTCCTCAATTCATTGATGTAAGCTTTGATAATTGTTCTTTTTTGACTGTTAGTGATCAGTTCGTCAAATACAAAATCCTTTGCTGATTTGAATATTGTTTTCTGTTACGTAAATATAGTCAAATTACAACAACTATATATAATAAAAAAAAAACAAAAACAAAAAACAACTAGGATAATTCTTATCTAACCGGCTATGGTGGCTGACAAAGTGACAATAGTCATTTATACAGAACTACAGAAGGAATGGCAAGGTTGAAAACTTGAACTATACTTTTACTCGCAAAGGAAATAGTGTAACAACTTTGCTATATTACAAACAGTACAGGCCTTTGCTCTCAATCAGACCAAAGATAAAACGGGCCTTTGCTCTTTGTGAATTTTTGCTGCACACTATAAATCCATAACCAATCTTGCAAGTATCCATAAGAGATGTTTTGACTGAGCAAATGATACTCATTGTACTGCAGTTTACTCATTCCAGGCTTCTATCTTCTGAAATGAGTTATGCATGTCTCACATAGTTTGAGAGGTGCCAACACAGCATCAGTTTCTTCAGGACACAGCAGCAGCTTCTTCAGGAGTTCACATTTTCACTAGTAAGCACCCTTGTAAAGCACTTCTTTATCGACCAGCTCAATCACATCATCCTCCCATTAACAATTAGGCTGTAGATTATTACTACTTGACCCAACTACAACATCATTATATCCATGCATGTACCAGATAAATATCTGCTGATTGATTCACAAGCCTTCATGGTATCAATGTATTCCAATACTCCACAAAGATAAACTTTCGATTGCGAGGAGAAGAACACAGGCATTTTTTTAGAGTTTGGAGTAGTTGAGGGTCATCCACAATTCAATACCAAATACTCAAGATAGGTCTCTAAAGCAATTGCTCATGGAAGATCTCCTTGAGTATTCTGCTACCAACTTGGAGAATGCAGAAGAGCTATCCTCAAGTAACCGAGCTGGAGAGTCATACTCTAAAACCTTTCCTGTACAAATCAAAGAGTGTAAAAAGATGATCAAATCATTTCACCTAAAAAGTATTTAAGTTTTCAGTGATCAAAGGGGAATGTTGTATTAAGTTTTACTTTCATCTAAGTAAAACTGAATGTTCTTATTTAAGTTTCAAATTCTGTCATAGAAGCAACAGCTTTGCCTCTTTCAGGATATTGCACAGTACCTTCATCAAGGACTAGAACCAAGTCATTGTCGATAACAGTAGGAATTCGATGAGCCACAGTAATGACAGTGCATCCACTTGTTTCTCTTTTTATAGTCTCCTGAATTACAGTATCTGTCGCTGCATCAATAGAAGCTGTAGCCTCATCCAACACCAAAATCCTCCTTTTCTTTAGGAGTACTCGTGCCAGGCACACAAGCTGCCTCTGTCCCACACTCCAGTTTTCTCCATCTTCAGAAACTGTATTGCAATCCAGGTTTTGGAAGGAAATATAAAATCTAACTAATGATCAAGACAAAATAAATTTAATTCAGAGTATATAACTGAAAAGATTACTATATTTTCTTTTCTTATGTACCAGGTGCATCAAGAAGCCTTTGGTCTTGCCTAATCATCTCTGTGAGTCGACACTGATTCAGAACCTGAGTTATACATTCAATCACAATATTAGTAAAAAGATAAAAATACCACCATATATTTGTGTGTTCTAATTTCAGTAGCTCAAGTAAAAAGTTCAATCCTAACCTCCCATATTTCTTGATCTGAATGCTGTTGCAAAGGATCCAGATTAGTCCTCATGGTTCCTTGAAATAATGTTGGGTCTTGTGGAATTATTCCCAACCTTGATCTCAAGTCTTGCAGACCAATTTTAGAAATATCAACACCATCAATTAATATATGTCCACCAGAGGGCTCTACTACTCTAAAAAGAGCTTGGATCAAGGTGGATTTTCCGCTCCCCGTCCTGCCTACAACTCCAATTTTCTTCTGTCCAGGGAAGGTGCAACTAATCCCTTTGAGAACCATTGGAAGAGCTGGATCATACTGAACATTAAGGTTTTTAAGTTCAATTTTTCCATCAGTTGGCCATTCAGGGTTTGGTATACAATCTTCAATGACTAGTGGTGCCTCACTTGGTATATTTGTGAATTGAAGGATCCTCTCCACTGATATCATTTTGTTTTCCACATTACACAAATTCCATATCACCCAAGCTTGGAGAACACTGAGGTTCAAACCATAGGTAGCTGCCAGTCCTGCCAAACCTGAGATATGAGAAGTTTTTCATTAGCTCAAAATTTGAAGTTTATAAAAATCAATTAAAGGACTATAAGACAGAATGACAGTAAAGTTTAATGCTTAAGTCATGTTTCCTGGTAACTCATTTCTGACTGAACGTGAATGATTGAAGGGGCTTACTTGGGTCAATGGCAGACCTTGGCAAGCTCACTAAAATGACAAGAACAAGGAAGAATGCAATATTGAACAGAAAATTGATCCGCACAGACAACCATTCCATCGTGGCATAATTGTGGAAGGCTACACGCGAATAATCGTCTATGAGGTCCATTATCTTCATCAAGAAGCGGTTTTCTTGGTTGAAACAGCGAATTGTTGCTGCCCCTGTGATTGATTCTGAGAAGTGATGGAGGATTGGAGCCTTACGAATTCCAACCATCCTCGCAAGTTCTCTAGCTGTGGTAATGTAATAGGCCTGCAATAAAATAAAATGTAATATAACACATAAGCACCAAAATATCAGCTGGAAGGAGCATTAAGTCAATCTACTTGTATGAGAATGAGTGAAAATACCAAGATCTTAAATCTTAAACAATGAATACATTATTTCGAAACGAGTTGTTTTCTTACTTGATACCATATGGAGAGTCCAAGAACCCCAAGGAAAAGAAGGAAAACTTGCCAGGCCACTTGGGACATAAGAACTATGATGCTTATTAGTTGGATAAGTGCAAATGCTAATCCAGCTAATCTATAAGGAATGTCCATGTCTACAGTGCTTTGATCTGTGGAAGACTGCAATCCGTTTTGTTTGTTAAGAAATAATAGTAATTAAGCTTTAGTTTGAAAAACTGGATATACTTCAACAAAACAGAATCTATTAAACTTGAAGAAGTTAAAGGTAAAAATAGAACTAACCCTATTCAGGATTCGGCTAGAAGGAGTGATGTCGAAAAATGAGATAGGTGCTCGGAATACTGAAGTTATCATTCTAAGAAAGAGACACTGAGATGTCTGTAAAGCAATAGTTGCCAGAAAAACTGCCCTTCCCAATATGAAGATGGAACTCCCACCGGACAGCATAATAAACACCCATATCAATCGCTCTCTACTGATCTTACCTTCCTTCTCTGTTCCCCAAGCCATCCAGTAGTTGCTGCCCATTTGCAGCCCCTGGAAGAGGACTTGACAGAGAAGGATGACTGGGACAAGAGCACCTCCATAAGCAGAAGTTACAAAGGTGGAATAAACACTCAACTTCACTGGACCAGTTTCTGCTTCTTCTTCGTGACTCTTTTCTGGAAGCTTGCCATTGTTGAAAGGCCCTTTCTCTTCTACCACCTCTATTAGATTAACTTGATGAGCTCTACACTTTAAGGAAACATCCACTTGGCATCTATTAACTTGGTCTAACGATTTCCTATGTGCAGCCATTTGTCTAACAAGTTCACCATTGAGGTCGGCAATCAAATCTTCATATTTTCCAGACTGAGCAATCTGACCACCTTTAATTACCTATGAAGAAATAAGAAAGGTGAGGAGAGAATTTATGAAATAGTTTTGCCATGTGTATATTTGATTAGAGCAAAAGAAATCTAAAAACTTACCAAGATAAGGTCTGCTGCTTCAAGAAATTCTAATTGGTGAGTAGCATAGATGACAGTTTTTAGAGACAAGTGTTGCAAGAGACATTTCTGCAAACGATTCAAAATTTCAATCAAATCCATATCAATATTAAATATAAATATAAATGTGCATGCATGAACAAAAAACCACAAGCTATAACGATGAGTAATTTTCAAGTGTATTCCAGTACGTACCTTGAACAAGTGTGTTCCTGTATGTGCATCAACAGCACTAAAAGGATCATCCAAGATATATACATCGGAATCACTATAGACTGCTCTTGCCAGTTGAATCCTTTGTTTCTGTCCCCCACTTAGGTTCATCCCTCTCTCCCCCACTACAGTCAAATCTCCATCTTCCCACATTTTGACATCCTGGTCCAAGGCACAGGCCTCCAAAACATCCTCATAATAACCTTCAATCATCTCCTTACCAAACAACACATTCTCCCTTACAGTTCCAGATTGAATCCAAGAACATTGTGGAACATAAGCTTTTGTCCCATAGACCTTTGCCCCTACCCCAGAAATCTTGGGAATCTCACCAAGTATACTACTTAGCAGGCTTGACTTGCCAGAACCAACAGAACCACAAATTGCGACCTTGTATCCTTTTATTATCTCTATCTTCTCCACAATTTTGATCGTAGGATTCTTTAAATTTTGATCACTTGTTTTCCATGCATACTCTCCCGTCTCAATTACAATCATGACATTGGATTGTTTTGGAGTATGACCAGGAATTAGCTTCAATTGATCTTCTTTCACGAATTCTTTAATACGATCCACTGATACCTTTGTTTGAGCAATCATGGAAATAAGCTCTGGGAGGTTGTAGATAGGCTCTTGAAGAATTCTAAAAGTAGCTAAAGCAGACAAAACAGTTCCTGTGTTCAATGGTGTATCGAGTATAATGCATACACCAAAAGTGGCAACTGAAACCAGAGTAGGTGACGCCCAAAAGAGAAAAGCCACTACTGAGCATGTATAGAGGTATCTCTTCAGCCAACTCCTCTCAGTTTCCCTCAGCATAAGCAGCTTCTTCAAGAATGTTGATTCCCAAGAATGCAGCTTTAAAACTCGCATGCTTTTGAGAGTCTCTGATGTTACTTTGATTCGTGAATCCTTTGCTTCCATCATCTTGGAATGAAGCTTTTCTTGCATATTGGCCAGAGGTGTGTTGCATACCATGACCAAAACTGTGGCAATGAGAGCAGCAGCAGAGGGGGCAGCACCGAGATTTTTGTAAAGAATAACCAAGGCCAAAACCACTTGAAGAGGAAGCAACCAAATTCCATGAATGTACCAACAGAAATCTCCAATCCTTTCTACGTCCACATTGATCAAATTAATCATTCTCCCATTGCTTGGACCAGAATACTTGATCGAAATAGACTTCTTGTAAATCAACACACTCATAGCTGCTCGTACACGTACACCAATTATATGAGCACCAAAATACCATTGCCTTTGACTCAGTGATTCTATTGTCTTGGCAATGAAGAATACAAATGCAAGAATCAGTCCATGATAGATGCTTGAATCATCATGCTTGTGCAGTAAATAGTTCACAAAGTTTGTGATTAGGAATGGTCCCATATATGATGCAATAGTATTAACTCCTACAAGAATAAATTAGAAGCATATAAAAACCAGGATTTATATATTCTTAAATGAAAATTGAAGATTTTAGAAACATACATGAAATCTACAAATCTCAAACTTTATATCATACTTTGTTACACTAATCTTCTTATTCATAATTCCAATATTTCTGAAAAAAAAAA
>NW_004443448.1:578092-579087 GCF_000184155.1 Fragaria vesca subsp. vesca
TTCGGTGGACTCGCAGGAGTCCACTAAACTCGGGACGTTGCAGGAGTCCGCTGGGGTGGAGGCACGCCCTCGCTGTGTCGTACGGTGGCGAACGGAGAGACATCCACACTTTAAGTCCGAGTGTGGACGTCCGCTTTGGTAACGTTTCTGTATATATATATATATATATACACACAATCCGTTTCAGGTGCGGACGTCCGCACCAAAGTTTTTTGGTGCGGAAATCTATTTTTTGCACCACTTCCCGATCGAATTTCCTCAAACTTCCTTTTTAGACATATCTAGATCATCTTGTGTAGATTATCTCTGCAAAATTTTCAGCCAATTTGGTGATCGTTAAGGCCCTCAAACTTGCGTTTTTCTGTTATATACCTGAACCGGACAGAATACAGGCCGTCAATTTGTTTTTCGATTTTGAGAGCCTTAACGATCACCAAATTGGCTGAAATTTTGCAGAGATGATCTACACAAGATGATCTAGATATGTCTAGAAGGAAGTTTGAGGAAATTCGGTCGGGAAGTGGTGCAAAAATGGAAATTGTATATATATATACATATATATGTATATATATATATCAGGCCTTTTCATATACAAACCTCCTTATTTATTCAAAAGATACGGATTTCCTTAATTGACATACTTTTCGATCATATTTCTCATCTCAACCATCCATCTTTTAGGTATATATGAGTATATCATCTCTACAAAATTTCAGCCAAATTGATAATCATTAAGGTATTCAAAACTATGAATTACACGAACGGTTTCTATTGAATAGATTTGGTTCATTCATTGTAATCATATAGTTTCGACATCTTAACGATCACTAATTTAGCTGAAATTTTTCAGAAATGATCATGTCATATATATCTAGATACTGGTTGGCTATGATCGAAAAATATGACCGAAAAGTGGTTCATTGGCAAAATCTGTACCTTTTGAATAAATAAAGATGTTTAGACATGATATATATATATATATATACACACACACG
>NW_004443448.1:579571-588152 GCF_000184155.1 Fragaria vesca subsp. vesca
TTTGCTCCAAATACTAGCATCAGTGTAACTATCCTTGTGAATCAAAACTTCCTTCTCAAGTAATGGTGTTTTGAGATCATTGTCTTTCTCGACATAACTTAAAGCATTGCAACAAAGTAACATTGACAGAGGAAAGGAAGCAAATTCGACTATGTTAGCCTTTGGAAGAATATCTGGAAACTTGGTGGATTTTAGGTAGTGGGTAATGAGGTAAAGGCACACAGAGAGTGAGAAAAAAATAAAGGAAAAGATCCACCAAAAAATGAGAACCCAAGGCCACTTTTTTTGCTCACTAAAACCCCTGTTCTTGGAGTACAGTGTAACTATTGTTGCCAAAACCCAAGTCATGCCAGAAAAGATTGATTTAATACTTACATTTCCACCTCCCCAACAGTCATAAATTCCAAAAACAACATAGAACACTGAGATTAAGGCATTTGCAGTAAGGGTTATCAAAGCAAAACCTTGGTGTCCTCTGCTTGCTCTGCCTCTCAAATATGTATCAGCAGCATCTCTTCTTCTCCTTCTCAGTGTATCAAGCAAAACCCACGTCAGTAACACTATGAAAAACCCAACATTGACAATTTCTAGAGAGATCTCCATGAAAGTTGAGTGTTAAGCTTTTCCCAGTAAGATTAGTTCTGAACCAATCTAGGAAGCAGAACTGAACTGAAGCAATGACACCTGCATATGTAACACAAAGTTTTGGATAAGTACAATGACAGAACCGATTCACATATACACGTAAAGATTGGAAGCATAACCCAATTGCCATAAGCATACAGCACTGAAAACAAAACCTTTGGGATCAGAGAAGTAGATTCAGAACAAAAACAGATAGTGGCAAACTAGGGGACTATAAAGAAGCAAACCTGTTGAAGGAGGCACGTGGCTTAGTGATGATGAAGAAGAAACAAAGCTCGGTGCTTTACTCCTAGTGGGTCTCTGAAGCCACTGACCCTGAAACAGTGCTTTGGATTCTTGTAAAGGAACTGGCAAAAGCTTATTACTCTGGTACGTGTTGGAATCTTGGATATTCATATTCTTTATTTATAACAACATACAAAGGCTTTCCCCGCCATGTCAGAACATGTGTTAGTAAGATAATGTGAAAGTAATATTTTTGTATTGATGTGATTGAAATGATATGTTGTGCCCGTACGACTAATAACAGTTCGTCTTCGATCATAATGTGCATAACACCATAATCTAGCAGACTTGGGTAATGCGATGAAACAGTCGTTGAGGCATTTCGTCAAACACTTTGCCTGCATAAACACATGCGCAAAATTATACATCTAGCATGATTAATTGGTTAATGCAAAGAATTATTCCCGCTGTCTTAAGCTATATCCATACGTGACGGTTCATAGCTAGCTACCAGAAACATGAATATGACAAACTATATTATGGTCACGGAGTTTCTCACTTTCTCCATTTGAGTAGAGGAGTTGTGATCGATAGCTGCTCAACTGTATTCGCCTTGCGCGTCTGGGCCGGGTGTGGTGGGTAGAAAGCAATCTCGTGGGAACTACCAGCTCTATCATCATCATCTACACAACGTCACTATAGTACAATACTTCATTAGTAAGATCAAGGTAAATCAAATTTACCACAGCAAGAAATATAGAATAAGATCTATTGTATCGAGGAAAAAAAAGATTTATTGAATTATAGCTTTTCGTAGGTTTTCATATTTGAAATGAGGTTGGAAGACAGCATAACAGAGTTAAAAGATCTAAAACCCAACCTAAACATTGGTTTTTTTACTAGCACAAGTTCACGAAGAGGCTACCTATAAGAGTGTTAAATGATACATTTTCTACTAATCAAATATCGAAATGTGAAACTATAAAAACTGTATAAATTAAAATTATAAAACGATTGGGTGGCACAATATTGGGTGGCACAATAGGAAAATGCTCGATTATTTTTCTTTCAAGATGCAAAAGAAGGGGAACCCCAAAGAATCAAAATTGAGCATTAAGCGTACAAATTCGTTTTTTTTTTTTTGTTAGTGTGGTCGTCCTCGAGCCTTCATTAATAATTTTGTTTTATACTTATATTAACCCCTTCTTAATCAAAGATTTGGACTTAGACCTTGTTTCCGTGAAGGCCAAAGAAAATTAAAGTTTCATGATCGAGCATTAGGTTACAAAGTTAGTGAATTAATTGAAACTTTGTAAACAAATAATTTGTATATCTTTTAGAAAACATTGTATAGCAATTCCCAAATTCCTTCTTCATTCCTTGTTTGTAATGCATGACACAGTCCCGTTCACCTGCATCATAATTGACCACGTGAAATTTGGTCAGTAACCGTCAGATTGGGCTTACTAGGATTCTAGGGTGGAGAAATAAACAAGCTTAATTGAACTACAACTTGTTCATCTTCTCAATATATAGTCTTTTGGCAACTCCATAATTTATTTCAGTCGTAACAAAACCAAAATATGCCTGCAAGGGATACCTTCAAACTCAAACATTCTATAACCGCATGTCACTATATTTGATATCTTATCATGTACAAGCATATGAACAAGTAAGGTTAACGATTGCTAACCACACCTGTAACATTGGATCCTCCTACAATTTGGTTTAATCTGTAGAGGGTTTTTGGGCAACGACAGAGAAGAAGAGAAGAGGAGGAGATTCAGGCAATGACAGTCTTCCATCTCCGGCAATACTAGTCTGGGTCTCTGGCGAAACAAATTTCATTTAATCTCTAGAGGGTCTTTTGGAAATGACGGAAAAGTGGAGAAGAGGAGAAGAATCCGGCACGACAGTCTTCCTCTCCGGCAATACAAGTCTGGGTGCTGGTTTGATTTTTTTTTCCATGTCTGTGAGAAGGACGATGAGCAGACTTGGAGAAGACAAGAAGGAGACGTTTTGATTTTGGTAAAAGCTAATAATTGAGAGTGATTAAAAAATATAAAACAACAAGTTTTAGTTTAATTAAGCTTGTTTATTTCTCCACTCTAGGATCCTACTAAGCCCAACCCGACGGGTATTGTTCACTTGATCAGTTATGGTCCAAGTGAAATGCATGAAATACCCAAAGACCTTATTTGCAAAACTTAAAGTGCTCTTTCTTTTTCCTCCCAAAACAACAGCAAAAAGGGGACCATTTCCTTTTGATTTAGAGGTACGTTCCTCGATGAAGTGGTCTTAAAGAGGTTGCTGAAATGAATAATTAGTTTGATAAGATTTAACATTCGTTAACTTGGATTCATTCATCTAGAAAAAGATATTGCAAAATTCATGTCTCTCCAGAAAAGCAAGTACCCAATTCATCATTTGGTTAAGTTCATCTAACGTATGTACCTAAGCAGATAATGGACGAGTGACAATCCTCCACTAGCTTCAAAAAGATGACAGACCAATACCATCCTGTCCTGCAAGTCGGGACCTTTCTGTAATGGAATAGTTGTTTCCATTTTTTGGCAAGCAACTGCATGCTCTTTGGCCTTTAATCATCATATAAACCCTACAGTCATCTTCTTCTTTCTTTTTCTTACCTTTTTTGTTCTACTTCTAATCGACCTGTGTGGCTTCTTGACCCTTTTGTTGTCTTTACAATGTTGGGATCACTCATATTGGGACTGGGGACATGGCATGGCACCCCAAACCGTGAAATGATAGTTCAGGCATATGCAGAAGTTAATCTTGTTTGCCAAACCTTAAATAGATCGCAGTTGTGAAGCCTTCAATATGCATATATATATATATATGGATGACTGTTACAATGTTGCATATTCAGGTGAAAAGAAAGGAGAAAGAAATGAACGACTTCATGGCCGGTATCGACAATCTTTGCTAGCTCGAAAGAAGATTCTAGGTAATGGACCACAGTCACAGCAAAGAGACGCAGGCATATATGCACCTACCCCCACAAGTCCACAACCAGTCGTTTGGTTCACGCCTGTGTAAGTACTTTGCAGAGTATCTGGATAGCTACATCCATTGTCACCATAGTTGGGTATTGACAATGGCATGACAAGCTGAGCTATCTATGCAGAATTGCATCATATGTTCTATGTAGTATCATATAGATGATTAGACTCTAGCTAGATATGTGGTCCGACGAACTGATGTGACGAAAAATACCTAATCGAATGCATGGACATTTATCACATGTTTCATAAATCACTATTCATAAATAACCGTTATGATGTAAAGAAATATGAAATAGAGATCATTATCTGGCTATTACGTACTACAAGTCTATCATTATCTCAGGTTTGGCAAGACTGGCAGCTACTATGATTTGAACCTCAATGTTCTCCAAGCTTGGGTGATATGGAAGTTGTGTGATATGGAAAACAAAATGTTATCAATGGAGAGGATCCTTCATAGTAGCTGATGAATGTACCACGTGAGGCACCACTAATCCTTGTCAAATAAGGAGAAGTAAACTTAATTCAAAAAGGGACGTGTTTCATATAAATAGATAAAGTTTTGCACACCATGCCACTGGAGTCGACCATAAGATCATAAAATCCATTGCCTCCATACATCATCTTAGCCTCCATTAGCTGCTGCCCCCACATACACACATTCACAAAGAAAGCTGTCAAGTCATCATTAATCTTTCTATCATCCATGTTTTACGTTTTCTTTGTCATTTTCGAACTCTCTTTTATTCGTGTGTTTTTGCAGCCAAGCGTGGCTGATTTGTTTTAGTTATGAACAAAGGTTAAAAATGTCTTAAATACTGTTTTGAACCTTAATTAGTTTTGAAATGTCATGTTTTTAAAATAGTTTATTTGGTTTTGGTTTATAGTGAACTCTTATTTGTTTATTTTCATGTAAGCACATCAAAGAACATTATAAACCTTTGAGTGATGCTAGAAATAAGTTGACTAATCTCCAAAACGGTTACAAGCCATGTTTCATAGTAGAATAACTTATACGACAATCCGTTAAACCAAATAAAAAAAAGAGACAATGCTCATTAGCCCTAATTTTAAGAATTTTATTCCCACTAACAAAATCAGATTTTAAAATTCTTAAGAGCCAACTTAAACAGCAGAAAGACAAATATACCCTTAATGAATTAAATAAACTACAATAGACCATTATAAGAGCAGAAAAACAATTATACCGTTAATGAATTAAATAAACTACAATAGACTATTATAAGAGTATATTATAAAATAAAATTTTTATGACCAGATTCCCACGACCAATGACGTTGACTGGGCTCCGGGGACCGTTGACCGGACTCCGGTGATCATTGACCGGGTTCCGGCGACCGTTGACAGGACTCCGGGGGCCGTTGTGCTTTAGTCACTTATAACAGGTCCCTACTGGGGGCAGTACCTAGTGGGGAAGTAGGACCTCCTACTAAGGGCAGTAGGACCATCTACTGGGGGCAGTAGGACCTCATACTGGGGGCAGTAGAACCTTGAACTTAAGATATAAGGTATATATGTATCAAGAAAAGTTTTAAAATGGAAGAAGTGGAGTCTCTATAATATTTTATAAGATGTAAGACTGAGAATATATCCAAATCTACACCAAATCTACATATTTTATAAGATGTAAGACTGTGAATCTTAACGCCGTAATTGAAGGACAATAAGACATACACAAATAGCATAATATTCCTCCACTATAACCTCCTACTAGGGGCAGTAGGACATCCTGCTGGGGGCAGTATGACCTCTTGCTGGGGCCAGTATGACCCTTGAGCTTCTGTCACTTATAACATGTCTCTATTGGGGTTAGTAGGACCTCCTACTAACCCCAGTAGGACCTCCTATTATTAGGGTCAGTATGACCCTTGAACTTAACTGTGTGCTTCAGTCACTTATAACAGGTCCCTATTGGGGGCAGTATGACCACCTATTGAGGCCAGTAGGACCTCTTAAGGGCAGTATACATGAAAGATGCATATTAGAGGTAGTAGATGGTCTATCGACAGGTTTATTGAGGTCAATAAGGGTTCTGTCGGAGGTCTATTGCCCTCAATAGGAGCTAAACTAATGAAGCATAAGTACTAACGTAAACACATAGAGCAAAACATCATTTTACAGCCAAAATCTATACTCTAAAAATTAAGTCGAAAGATTTTACCCCTAGAAAAACTAGATGGACCATGTCATTGTAAGTGCCACCACTAGTGCCATCTGGTTTTGCAAAGTGATAAGACGTATTTGCACACGCATCAATTAACCCTGTCAACAAATCAATCGTAGTATAAAGCAAGCAGGGATCGTTCTAAACCGGGGATCCAACTACAGGGTAGATCCATCTAATCTAATATAAGTGCCGAAATAAGCATATAGGTTTTAAAGGTTTGATGATTTCGAAATAGACAATGAAAATAAATCCTAAATTACTTCTATACATATTTACATGTGATCAACCAACAATCATGCAAACTTAACCAAACAACCGTGTAAGAACAAAGAAGATGATCTCTAATCTCATTTAAGTCTACACCGTGAGCAATTATACAACCTAAATTTGATATGCACATAAGTTCCTACGTGGTTCCTATGACATAGACCTACTTAGAATTAGACTACGGGTTTCATTCAACATCGTGACACAAACAAGCTCGGCTACGTGCTCTACTTATAGGTCACACACATAAACTAATCATGCAATTACGTATCACATAAAGAATCGATGTGTTTAAGCACAAGTCCAAATCAAACATAGGTAGAAAATTGGTGAAATAACAAAGACAATACAACTTATCAACTACTTGTATCAACTACACATGATAATGGAAGAATGCACCAAAAATCTTAAAGTATAAAGAACATAATACTCACGGCATAGAAAACCTAAAATCATTGATTAAAAATTGAAAACTTTAATTCAAAACATGGTTCAAAAGTGTTTCTATCTCATAGACAAGAATTGAAACATACTTAAGCAAAAACCTAAAACAAACATAAACAAGAACAAACACATAGCAATCCGAGAATAGAAGATGAAATACACTCTCAGAATATCCCTACTTGTTCTATTCTTCGAGTGAGCGGAATCCTAGGCTACTTGCTTTGGACAAATGCTGAAGGTGGGATCGGATTGTGGTGTTTGGAGTTTGATGGAGTTTTGGCAAAGGCTTTAGTGTTATTTGCACGGGTTGATGATGATCTTCTGTCCTTGAAGTCGTGCTTTACATAGAGGAAAAACCCTAGAGAAGTCGGCCACAAAGCCTAAACCAAGTTGGTTTAGGATTCCTAGTTCTTCTCAATTTTGGTAGAATGACCTCCGTCTGATGATTACGTCATAACTCCCTCTAGAAAATAGATATTGAGGTGATTCTAATTGATTTGGAAACTAGACTCCCGTAGCTTTCTATCCATATCTGGCACATTTTCTGATTCATTATGAGCTGTCCTGGAGAGTCCGTTGAAGTTGACAGACGTGCACAGGAATTCTCCCGATTTAATCCAGATTTTCAAGGCTTGGATATTCTTGAAATTCTGCCGAATTTAGATATTCTTCTCCATATTGGACTTGGTTTGGACCTCTCCTTCATGGACTAGGCTTCGAGGAAAGATGGAATCTTGATCAAGACAGGAATCCTGAGTAAACAAGGGTTTCCAACACTTAGCACAATTTCAACACCAAATTATTCAAATCCGAAAATACTATGTATTCTAATACTAAAAACTACATATTTCTAAATTAAGCAATTATTATACACTAAACACAAATATAAAGCTAAAACAACTAAATAGGAGTTAGCAAAGGGTAAATAAAGGGTATAAACATATTAAGAATGTCACACTTTGTGCTCCTATCACAAAAGGAATGAAGTCATATGTAACAGCGTAAGGTAAATCTTCCATTACAGCCTTGAACATGTCAATACAAAACCCAATGACATCTATTCTATTAGTGTCTTCATATATTAATCCCAACAACATGAAGAAGCCTTGAACATGTCAATACAAAACCCAGTGACATCTATTCTATTAGTGTCTTCATATATTAATCCCAACAACATAAAGAAACCCAACGCCTCCATCTACATATATTCAAACCTCCATAGCTTGCTTCCAATTCACATAATCTCCTCAACTCTTCACAACGCCTAGAACTAATTCAAAAGTAGTTTAAACCAACATCACTTTGAAAGAACACCACAATTACCCCAAATACACAAACCATCTAATTTAATTTCAATTTTAAGATCTAATTTTCCCCATCATTAAACAAAACAACAATACATCTACAGCTAGGAATTTGCAAATGAATTTTTGGAATTTCAAAATCAAATTAGAAGCGAGAACAACAAGAACAACAGAACACCCACCTCAGCCTTGCCGCTTCTTCGCCTTCTCCTTCTTCGCCAGCGACTCATCTGGATCTTCGCGATGAGGTCCTCGGACTCGTTGGACTAGACCATTGAAGCATCACCGGAGATGGAGGAGGGGATTTGAGTCGGCGACGAGAGTGTCAACAAGGAGCAAATCGGAGACGTCGACGACGCAGGGGCGGTGGAGAATGGATCGGGCTCGGAGTGATGAAGGAGAGAGAGAGAGAGAGAGAGAGAGAGAGAGAGAGAGAGAGAGAGAGAGAGAGAGAGAGAGAGAGAGAGAGAGAGAGAGAGAAG
>NW_004443448.1:588172-600223 GCF_000184155.1 Fragaria vesca subsp. vesca
GAGAGAGAGAGAGGGTATTTTAGACAATAAAAATAGGAAAAAAACTGAAGTTTTGGCTAATAGGAATAAGACTTTAAAGAGTCTATAGGTTGATGGAAATTTTAGAATCTGATTTTATTGATGGGAAAAAAAATCTCTAAATTTAAGGCTAATGAGCATTTTCCTTACACTAATGCTTAGATACTTGTTTCGAAAGTGTTTAATGCTTAGATAATTCATCGAAAGTGCCACAAAACACACAAACCCTTCTCTTCACCACGTGGCCGCTTGTAAACGATACAGACTGGACCCCAAAAATTTAAAATATTACCGTTCGATCCTCGAAAACATAGAAAAAAGGAAAATAGCCGTTGCAATTCCACTACTTGTCGTTTTTTTCGTTCAATCAAAAAGCCCTAAAATTCTATTTCTACTTATTTCTTCAGCGTTCTCAATCCACACACCGCTCCCAATCGCTTTGCAAAGTTGTAATCTTTCTCTCGATCCAGTTTGAATCGGATCGAAATCGTTATTGGGTTTTGGATTTTGCGCACTAATCACTAATGGCTTCATCAAGAACCGCAACCAAGGACATCATCACTCTGCGTGGCTCCGCCGCCATTGTCAGCGAGTTTTTTGGTAATGGAATTCTCTGATTCAGACCCATATGATTGTTTTCTTTGATTTTAATTGCCGATTTCTTTGTTGGGTTTCTCACTGATCTGGGTTTTGTTGTTTTTCTTTGTGATTTTTCTCTCAGGCTATTCAGCGAACAGGTAATGGGCATTGGATATTGATCTTTGATCTTGTTCTTGTTGTTTATGCTATCGATTGGGATTTTGGGGTTGTGAAATTTGATTCTTGAAACTGATTTTGGTTTGAAATTGGGGGTTTTGTATAGCATTTTGTACAATCGAGGAGTGTATCCTGAAGAGAGTTTTGTCAAGGTCAAGAAATATGGGCTGCCTATGTTGCTCACCCAGGATGAGGGTCTTAAATCTTTTCTGGCCAATCTGACGTCCCAGCTTTCTGGTATGGATTTCTCGTTCTGGGTCTGTTTGGGTGTGAATTTGAATGAAAATGTTGTTGTTGGGCACTCACATTTTGATGTTTGGATCTTGTTTAGAATGGCTGGAGTCTGGCAAGTTACAGAGGGTTGTTCTGGTGATCATGAGCAAGGCTACTGGTGAGGTTCTAGAGAGGTGGAATTTTAGTATTGAGACCGACAGTGAGGTTGTCGAGAAGGGGTGAGTCAGTTCAATGTTGTGAAATTTTTTAAGAGTGTTGAAATGTCCTTCGTTTCCTTACTAAAGCAATTGATTGTTTTGAGTGAAGTGTTTCAAGGGAAAAGAGTGACAAGGAGATTATGAGGGAGATTCAAGCAATCATGAGGCAGATTGCTTCTAGCATTACTTACCTGCCATGCCTTGATGAACCCTGTAAGAAAACACCACATATACATGTTTTTCCAAATGCTTTATCACTGCCCAAAAGATCTATTTCTTTGTGTTTGTTGTGCTCATGCGATCTGATTCTTGTTTTAGGTGTTTTTGATGTTCTGGCATACACTGATAAGGATCTTCAAGTCCCATTCACTTGGGTGGAGAGTGATCCCAAACTGATAGCCAATCCACAAATGGTGAAACTGCATTCCTTTGACACCAAGGCAAGTTTGAGTCATTGTAGTTTCGTCTCTGATTTTTTATTTGTTGATCGAACTGTTTTGCTGATTATGGATTTGTTTGTTGGCTCTATGCAGATTCACAAGGTGAACACTCTGGTATCCTACAAGAATGACGAATGGGATGAGGAATAGGATCTGGTATCCTACAAGAATGACGAATGGGATGAGGAATAGGATTCCATTTGTCCTCCTAGACTTTGGTGTTGTGAATCTTTCTGTTCACATTTTGTTAATAGTTCGAAAAGTTGATGCTGATGTACTAGTACTATCTATTTGCAAGATGTTCTCAGTAAGATGAATGTTATCAAATTTTTCGGGTGCATGTATAATATGTGAGTTTGATGTTTTGTATACAATTCCATGATGTAAGTTTCAATTCCATCCGGATCTTTAACTCTGTCATACTTTTCAGCCTCCTAATAAAGGAAACCATGTCTTCAGTTTTCAGCCTCCCAGTCAGATAAACCAATCAAGCCACAGGAAAACAAAACACCATGAAATACATGTTGCTGAACTCTTTCAGCAGCAGCTAACCATTATGGCAGAAACTGCAAAATCTATCTACAGGTTACAGTTCTGCAAAATACATGTTGCTGCACTCTTTCAGCAGCAGCTAACCATTATGGCAGAAACTGCAAAATCTATCTACAGGTTACAGTTCTGATGGGCTCGAACAAAGTATGGTAGAATTGGCAAAGATTCCTGACTCTCACATCTAACATAAAGCCAATTTTGTTACCGAAACTCAGGCTCTAGTTGAGCGTGTCTAAAGCTAGGCTGACTTGCTTGTAGTAGTTTGTATTGTATTTTCTCTCATCGAGATGAGAAAGAGAAGAAAAAGATGATAAAATCGATCCCTGGAAAATATGTCAGTTGGTGATTGGGTGTGGAAGTCTTACTATTTCTACTCTGCGACTCCACAAGATCACGACTGAGTGCTAAAATTCTTGGTCAGAATGAAACGTACAAGACTTTTTGGGGTGTGGAGATATTCTTGGTCAGAATGAAATGTACAAGACTTTTTGGGTTGTGAAATCTCCACGCTTTTTTTCCTTTTTTTAGTTAACAAATTCATAAAAAAGACAAAATTTAATTCACTAAAAGACAAAATTTAAGTTACCAAAAAAAAAAAATGTATATGAATTTCAATTCGGGGTTTGTGGATTTCACATCCCAATTTGTAACTCAAAACAAAGACATTTACAGGTTATGTGCAAGAACAGAATCTGTACCAGCTCTTGGTTATTGTTCTATCTACCGTACAAATGGAGTAATCTACATAATTGAACACACCAAATCCACCCGCATCCAAGGAGAAAATAATATAAAGACACATGCTTTGCCCTCAACTTAAACCACGATATATTGCACCAGGTCGGAGATCATCCATATTTTCAATATTTCTATACCCATCAAACTCCCGCAAACATGTCCACCCACGACGGGTTAGGAATTCACGATAATCATCTTCAGTGTAAAAAATCTTCTCCTCTGTATGTACCGGTATGTTGTCTGGCTCATCATACAGGCAAACTTTCACGGCCATACCTGAAATTTGGACATTCAGCATCAAGTTCTCATTATGCACAGGGAACACGTTTTCAAATGCATTATCCAAAGGCACCTTCAAAAGTACATGACCACGTCGACTTCAACCTAAATAATGTGGTATTTGTCTTGGCACCTTTAAAGTTCTCATCATATCAATTACCGCAAACAATATCAGTTTTGATGAAAATTTGCAAAATGATGTTATGACTTTACTGCTGCTTAAGAAGTATCTAACAATTATCATTGTCAATACAAAACATATACCTTCGTCAAGATGAAGGGTGTAACTTCCCAGAGGCATGTCCCTGTCAAGACTTCGGACAATCTGGTCTTCATCCTCCAACCAGAAGGCACGTTTTGTTCTCAACCTAAAAGCAGACTTGATGGCCTCCTTAATGGCATCTGCTGAGCCATCAATTCCTATCCTCCTAGTATAATCACCCCAGGTTACTACTATGACTCTCCCTCCATATGATTGATTCTCCCCACCTGCCAAGGGGGCAAAGAATTGAAATAACAGTCATAGAGAAATAGTCACATTTGATGAAGAAAAGTCCAACATATTCGAAGCATAAATACATCAACCAGATGCTAATTGAAAAACTGTGCTTCAATTTAGTTGACTTACCATTTTCAGGGGTTTCTCTCCAATTCCAAGGTGCACCTCCGTTCACTGCAACTGCATCAGCTACAGTAATGGCAAGAGGATGACCATCATGGTCCAAACCTGTCTCGAGATTGAGTGTTGGCCTGCCATTAGCTGCACACCGAGCAAGTCAAAAATAGAGAAAGAACAGGTCAGTCTTGAGACAAAAAAGATATATAGAAATAGAAAGGATTCGTAACACTCAAACATAGTGTATTTCTCCATTTTGCACCTTCTTCACGCACATACAGAAGTCAGCATTGCCAATATTTTCACTTGTTATTTTATGGTAGTTATCACTTGATGAGTGTTCATTAGACTTTGATTTCTGTCTATTGTAATGATAACAATATCCTACATGGATTTTCTTTCTTACTTCTGTAAGAAATTATACTTTCATATCAAAACTATAAATACCTGCATCTGCTTAACCTTAATCTCCTGTTTAATTCCTGATAGCTTGTAAGCAACCAATTTATAAAGTGTTTATGAGTAAGCAGGCAAAGTTAGATGATGAAATAGATGCATGCAAGTAGAGTATTGAAACTCAAATTACATAAGCAGCTACCTTCCACATGTGCAAAGGAAATGTTTGTATCTTCCATCCCTGCATAATCAAGAAATGAATCAATGATCTTTCTAATGTTATCAAAACATAATGGAGACAGAAAGGGTTTGTGACAGAAGGACGACGGCATAGTTTTTGTTGCCAACTTTTCCATTGTAGGAACGACAGCACATTAGCAGAAATTTCAAAGCAAAAAAGGCTAAAGAACATTAGAAGGAAAGTAATTCCATATGAAATAATTCCTTGTTTACAGGATTCTACCAGTATTTTAAATAACATCTCTATGATCAACAATCAGAAGACAATAGAAAGACAACTCCAATGCACTACGGTGGTAGAACCTTATTTACCTTTTATGAGTATATCATATACAAAAAATCACAACAAAAGGAGTACATTTCCAAACCCATACCACTTGTCAATCCAGAAATTCTTTTACCACTTCTTCCCCAATATCTCCGTCCATTTATTTAAGCAAAAGATGAATTGAAAGTGTGAATCGTAGTTAAGTGCAATGTCGTATGAAAAACAATCCAGGCCTAAGCCGACGCCTATCCCCAACAATCCAGAGCAGTTCAAAATCCATATAATATCAGATAACTTTCCGATATTTTTCATATCTTAATAGTGTCCATATAGATTAATCATAACTAAACGCTACCACTCCAAGAAGCATAGAACTCAGCACTTTGAAGACCAAATTCCAGATACAGTAACATTTATAAGTTCAAGATACCAAGAGCACCCCTAGTACATTGAATTTCCACCAATCTGTTTCATAGTAACAGTAAGCACTAAACACCACCAATTGGGAGAACATGAATTCAAATATGTACACCCTCTAACAACACAAGTCAAAGCAAACTGGAACCCAAATTCTTTCACCAATATTGAATCACTTAGCTCAAACTATACAAACCACATTTAGTAAAGGAGTAAAGGACCAATACCTTTATCCGAAAACTGCATGAAAGAATCAACCTTGGGTGGAGTAGGACTTTTATACTGCCCATTCTTGTTCCTGTCCTTCAAAATCTCCTCAATCTCTTTATAATACGACATCTTGGCCGACCCACTCCCCTTATCCTGATGATGCTTAGCCTTCTTGAACTCCTTAAGCAAGTTCCTCCACTTATCAGTGCACATATTCGGGTTCCTGTCGAACCCTTTCTCCCTCATTTTCGCCGAAATCTGCTCCCACAAATGCTTGTTCGACTTGGAAGTGTTGAACAAGCCGTCCATCTCTCTCCGCAGAGCTATCAGACTCCGAGTCTCGTCCTGCACCCATGTCTCGGCTCTTTTCTTCTGCTGCTGCGGCTTCGCTTCGTGGTCCTCCCCGCTGCTGTCACCCAGTAGCAGCAATTGGTTAGGCTGCTGATGATGCTGATGATGATTTGGGTGATGGGTCTGCGAGAGATCCTCACTCGAGACCACCTCGATCATCATGTCTGCTTCGTCGTTTTTGTGAAAATCAATTGGGTGAGGCTTTTCAGACAAGTACATGGTGTTGGGTATTGAAGCTTTGGCCGTCTCTCAATTGGGGGTTGTCCATAAACAGAAAGTGAGAGACTTCATAAGCAACAGAAGCAAACCCATTTATTTTGCAAGTGATTATCAAACAAAGGGAATTGAATTGATGTGGACCTGTCTATGTCGTCTCTGGTTTAGTGAAGCTTGATCCCAAGCTAAGCTTAAACAGTCAAGCTTGTGTTTGTGTTGATTTAGCTGTTACTTATTTACTGTTTTCAATATAAAAAAAATTTAAAAAAAAAAAGTAGGGCTTTGCGCCCGTATCGGCACCTTGCGCATGATGTCTGTTCTAACCATTTCTTGTTTTGTTAAATAACGAAAGTCTTATAATGCTAGTAAACCGAACAATTAATATACAGTATTTTGATTTGGTTATTTATGTCACATTACATGCATATATACTAAGGATCAAAATCAAGGGACATCATATTTTACATAAATTTTTACACATGTTGTGAACCATTGGATTTAAAAACATTTAAGGGCCTAGATTTGTTGTCTGAATGATGTCAACACACTCAAAATGATGTGGTGTTGTCGGTAATAAGAAACTACCTTCTCCGCCCATAGACCAGTCAAGAAACTTGTAGATACGATGTATAAGCAACGACCTCGTAGACCGTGCTCCGGCCATGGCAGGCCCCGCCTTCGACATACTTCCGGTAGACCGACATCCGGGCTACCCTGTCATGGTGAAGGATCATCAATGCCACAACGGGAAAGTGCTCCTCTAAGCTCCACAAGAAGACACCATGAGAATATATATATATATATGTAATTAGTCCCACATCGGAAGTATAATATGTAAGGGAACCTTTCTTATCTATAAAAGGAAGACTTCTCATATGTAGAAAAATATCTCTCTCAACTAATCCAACTCCTTCCCGACTCAACTCCACACTTGTAACAACTAAGGCATTGAGGCCTTATGATAGTAGATTCAAGTGGATGTAGCCATGCCCTCCGATGGCATGGTGAACCACTATAAATGTTGTGTCTTTGTGTGTATGTATGTTCTACCATGCTTCTACATAGCCTACAGGTTCTTGCAAAAACAATTGGCGCCGTCTGTGGGAAGTGTTACGAAAAGTCATGTTGCTCTGCCTCCAAGAGGTAAGTCACTCATGTCCATGAGAGCTATAGGGCCATCAGGCCGTCCCCAATCCCAGGGCTCAGTAGGTAGCTCAGTCAGTGGGACAGCAGGCTACCCAGCAGGTTCATGCATGAAGTCAGCCCATGGTGTCCGGTATGCAGCCCCAAACCTGGCCCAGCCATCAGGCAAAATTGCTTGACCCGCCCAGGAGCCCTTCATCACCGAGTCGTCCCCAAGAGCAACCAAAACTGCTCTGACCGACGCTTTTGGGCAGCCACAAGTGTTTCACCGAGATCATGATGAGTTCATGCGGTCACGTGAATAGTTTAGCCATCTATGTCGACGGGATCCCGAAGACTTTCACCGGCAACGTTCATCACTTCTGCAGCCGGGCGTTGTCCAATCAACATGGTCAAGACTCATCTGGCCTCCTAATCTCCGGTACCCATGTGATCCCATTCGATCTGCGATGCAAGGGGCCTGATCCAATTCGGGCGGTCACTCAACGACCAGCCTCCCGGTGACATTCGCTAACGAGGCATAAGACTCGAAAATCTTGATTAGGATTTCATCACGGCCTGCCGTCCAGCTATGTCTCACTCGGTGACCTTGCCGGTCTGGTCTGCAAGTTAAGCACACGGCATCAAGCATCATTGGCAAAGCTCAATCCAATCATCGGGATACCAGAGGTATTCACCAGAATATGCAAGTCTTGCAGGCTCTGAGGAGCAAGGGCGGACGCAGCATATACTCTGGTGGGGCTCAAGCCCAACCAAGAATTTTGGGCCAAAAAAAAAAAACTAAGATGTATACTTATTTTTTTTTTTTGTTGTTATATTCCCCAAGCCCCAACCCCAAGCCCATGTTTTTTTTTGATACACCCTAAATCCCTAATCGGCTGATCCTAATTCCCCAGTCCCCACTGCTTCAATAGTTCATCAGTTCATCAGTTCATCTCTCTCTTTCTCTGTTAGTCGACCGTCGACGGCGACCGGCGAGTGGCGACACCCATCTGGCCATCTCATCTCATTGATCTCAGGCTTCTCAGCATCTCTTCTCTTCTCTCATTCTCTCTTCCTCTCACTGTCAGTGTCTGTCTCACATCGACTAGCAGTGTCGCAGTCTCGCCGAGTCGCAGCTTCCAGGCCCTCTAGTCCTCCACGGCTGACGGCTCCAAACCTCCAGTCGCTCCCCCATTTACCTCTGTTAATCCCTCCGTGGCTCCGTGAGTCCTCTTTCAGTCTTTCTCACTTTAATAGATTTGCTTCTCCTTAATCAAGACTCAAGAGTGTATTGAATTGTTGATTTGTTGTTACTGTTATTATAATTGTTCGGAATTTGATGTGTATGAATACGATTTGTTGAAATTTAGAGTGTTGAATAGAGTTAGGGTTTCGATTTCTAAGTTTGTTGTTGACCTGTTGTCCTGTGAAGTGTTGATTGATTTTGGAGGCTAGGATTGATTTTGGAGGCTAAGCATCATAGATGCAGGGAATTATGATTTATGGTGTATTGGCAATATTTTGTTTCTCTAATACTGAATGGTGTATTGGTAGGAATGGCAACTAAAGCGGAAGAGCTATGAAGTAAGAACTTGGTTGGATTCCCATTATTTTCACTGGTTCTCCGCTCTCAGGTTTGTCTCTCTTACTTTGTGTCTTTCTATATGAAGTATAAAGCATGCCTAATGATTTTGAATGAACTATGGGTTTGTCTAATATAAACATGTCTTTTAATCAATAGGTGTTAGAGTAAAATGTCGAATACAGGGCCAAAACCGAAGCGATTAAAAAAAATTACTGGATGGTTTCAAAGAACTAATGTCTCCTCTTCAAGTTCAAATTCGATTTCTAATCCTTCCATATCTTCTCCAAACATTGATCATCCACCTCAACCTTCAGAGTCTCCAAATATAGATGATCCACCACAATCTGTAGAGCCACCAAATAGGGTCAATGCTCTTGAACGTGATCTTGGATTACTTTCTTCTATATGGAAATATCCAGTAAATGAGCGTGATAGTGTTCGAAAAGCCTATATTTTGTTGGGGCCGTTTCAACCTGAGTTAGTGTTTCCATTATCAGAACATGGGGATCAACAACGTAGATTTCAGTATTCTTGGTTCAAGAATAATCCATGGCTTGAGTATTCAATTGCTCTTGATAAAGCATATTGCTTTCCTTGTTTTCTTTTTGACACTGAAAATTCGAAAAATCACACATTCACTGTTGAAGGGTTTAGAAATTGGAAGAGAGTTTGTGTTAGTGATAATATGTTGATGAAACATGTATGAGGCATTACATCTCCACATAATTCTGCAATGCAAAAATAGGATTTGTTAAGAAACCCAAAAAAGCATATTGAAACAATTCTTGAGTCAAGATCACTAAAGGATGTGGAAGACAACCGATTAAGGCTTAAGGCTGCAATAGAGGCTGCTAGATTGCTAGCTAATCAAGGAGCTCCTTTTAGAGGGCATGATGAATCTGAAGATTCCTTGAATCAAGGATATTTCAAGGAAGTCATAAAATCCTTTTCAAGAATGAGTGTGGAGGTGGAGAGAGTTGTTTTGGGAAATGCTCCTAGAAATGCTATGTACACTAGTCCAAGAATTCAAAAAGAGCTCCTAAATATTCTTGGTAACAAAGTGAGGGGCAAGATACGTGATGAAGTTGGGAATTCCAAATATTGTATTCTTGTTGATGAAGCAGTTGACAGTTCTAGTCAGGAACAAATGGCAATTATTCTGAGATTTGTTGATTCTCAAGGCCTTATTCGAGAAAGATTTTTTAAGATTGTGAGTGTTCCTAACACTACCTCACAAACTCTTAAAAATGAGATCTCGAAAGTTCTTACTATGTATAATCTTCAAGTGAGAAATATGCGTGGTCAAGGGTATGATGGTGCTAGTAATATGAGGGGTATTTTTAATGGATTGAAATCATTGTTTCTTCAAGAGTGTCCATATGCATATTTTGTGCATTGCTTTGCTCACCGTTTGTAGTTGACATTAAATGCTACAGCTCAAGGAGTGCATGACATTTGGGAATTCTTTTCTACCTTGAGTTTTATTGTGAATTTTCTTGATTCTTCTGCTAAGCGGCATTCTGCATTAAAAGAGGTGAGAAAGGAGGAAATTGCAAATTTGGTAGCTTGTGGGGAACTTCAAACAGGTAGTGGTGCTAACCAAATTTGTATTTTGCAACGAGCTGGTGCTACTCGTTGGAGCTCATATTCCCGTTCTATTAAGGCTCTTATTAAATTGTTTAGTTCTAAAAGATAACTCTTACTGATATGGTTGATCACGCACCTAGGGAATTGCAAGGACAAGCTAAGGTTGTTTTAAGGAAGTTGAGGACTTTTGATTTTGTGTTCTGTTTGCTTCTAATGAACAAAGTTATGAAAATTACTGAAGTTCTTTGTCAAACATTGCAGTGAAAAAATCTCGACTTTGTGCATGCTATGAACTTTGTTAGACATACAAAGTCACTTCTTCAAGATATGAGAGATGAATGCTGGAATGATTTGGTATGCAGTGTGGAATCATTTTGTGAAAAGCATGATCTTGATATGCCTAACATGAATGCTTCTTATAAGGATGGTATGGGTCGGGCTTGTCAGCAAATGAATTTCATTACATTTGAGCATCATTACCGTATAGAGGTTTTCAATGTTGTGATTGATTTTCAGTTGAGTGAGTTGAATAGAAGGTTCTTAGAAGAAGCATCACAACTCCTTATACTTAGTTCAACTCTGGATCCTCATGATAACTTCAGGAATTTTAAATGTGAAGATGTTTGCAATCTTGCAAAGCAGTTTTATCCTGAAAATTTTGATGATGGTGAAATGTATGCTCTAGAATCAGAGTGTGCATTTTATGAGATAGATATGCGTAATGATCCTAAATTCAAAAATATGAAGTCCATTTCTGACTTGTGCCACACCTTGGTTCAAACAAGGAAGTCTGAATTTTTCCCTATGCTTTATAGATTGATTTGTTTAGTTTTGACTATTCATGTCTCTACTGCTACCACTGAAAGGGCATTTTCAGCTATGAACATCATTAAGAATAAACTTAGAAGTAAAATGGGAGATGAGTACCTTGGTGATTGTATGGTCCTTCACATTGAGAAAGCGTATGCTGAATCTGTTACCAATGAGGAGGTGATTAAAGAGTTTGAAGCTTCATCAACTCGTAGAGTTAGTTTTAGTTAGTTTATGTTATCTGATTGTATTGCATTGCACGTTTATTTTAATAATTTAGTTTGTACTATAATTTTGCATATGCATTGGAGGGGTAAAGGCTCATTATGTCCCCCCTTGACTAGGTGTATCATTTTCTTTCAATTAATAAATTTCTCTCGCACCGTCGAGATTGTCCACTGTTTTTTTTCTTGGTTAGGAAGTTCAAGCCCAACCAGGGTTGAAATCCTGGGCCACTGCTGAGGAGTATGTGATTCCGTTCTCTGGCTGGTGCTCTCGTTGAGAGGAAGTTGGTCTGGACACCCAACATCTTACTTTGGCCACCCGCTCGGCATCTCCAGCATCATGTTTGTTGTTTGCATGGAAGTAAGAATGCAGCAAATGCAGCAAATCCCGTAACTAAACCAAAGCTAAGTTTTCTACTCTTGCATCTATTCAAAACGGCCGGGATATATAACATGCAGGCCTCGATCTTGATTGTTTATTCAAAATTGTTGAGGAAATTGTGTACTCTTAGTTGTTTGCATTGCATCCGGGCATTTTGATAGTCGCATATTTGTGCGACTTTTATCATGCTAATTATTCTTATTACTTATTTATTTTGTGATGTTTTCCTATTTTTAATTAACTTTATTTGTTTTTAGGTGTTTTGAAGTCAAACAAAGAAAATGAGATAATTGGGCTTAATTAGGACCCCTAATCCTAGTTGGATTGGTGATGGACGTGACAAATAGGTTCACTAACCTATTTCAATGAGAAGAGCAGCCGAACAAGGGGGGAGGCCGAATCAGAAAAAG
>NW_004443448.1:605470-606004 GCF_000184155.1 Fragaria vesca subsp. vesca
GATCCTCAAGATAGGCAGCCTTTGATCTGTGGAGATAAGTCACAAGAGCTAAGCATATGGTTCGGTCCATTTGGCAAGTAATTGAGTTGAGTGAAAACCTTAGACATATGTTGAGAGAAACACTTATAGCATACCATGTGAGGTTGAATCTTAACTTGTTTACTGCATGCTACAGCTTTACATTCACCATGATTATGTCTTCGTCCTACATGTTACATGTGTGTCATGTATTGACATTAACCTTCGAAATTCCGTGGATTGAACTGAATTATCATGTGATCTTGGTGTTGCAATGTTAGGGAGATTGCTGAGACAAAGTGTTAAGGGCATTAGAGTTTTGTAGTCTGTGCTATTGTTGAGTCTTTTCAGAGTCTTAGTTTAGTGTTTTGCTCGAGGACTAGCAAAAGCTAAGTGTGGGGTATTTTGATAGTCGCATATTTGTGCGACTTTTATCATGCTAATTATTCTTATTACTTATTTATTTTGTGATGTTTTCCTATTTTTAATTAACTTTATTTGTTTTTAGGTGTTTTG
>NW_004443448.1:606266-653864 GCF_000184155.1 Fragaria vesca subsp. vesca
ATTGTTTTGGGGTGATTGAAGCGTATCTAGTGGTGGAGAGAAGTTCCTAGCTATTGTTTCTCTCATATTTACATCTATATTCACTTTTAATATTCTGTTTTCAGCAGTACTTCTGTTTTATCTATTTCTGTTCATCAATCAAACCAACTCCGAATACCCTCAAAATTTGTGTGGTAGTCCGCCACTGTGTCTAGTTACTGTGTACTTAATTTCATAATTTTTGGTTGAGTCTAGATTAGCTAATTAATTAGGTTTCTGCTCCTAGGTCGAGTCTGCCAGATTTCTGGTTTACGCGTCTGTTTGTGTTTCTTATGTGTTTAAGTCTTAGCATCACCAATCCTCTGCGGGTAATGACCCCTATTTGCCGTTTACTACATTGATATAATTGATTTGATAATAGGGTATCTTTGTAGGTGCTTTTGCGCCTACCACATTTGCATCGGGAGGTCCAAGTCTTGATGATTGGATCAGGAACACAGTTCGGCATAACACCGGGGTTCGGGAAATTCGAAACATTCATGCATAGTAACACTGTTTGGCTAGAAGCATTTGGGAATTATTATGTGTTTGTTATGCCTGCATCTATATTCCACCCGTGCGGTTATGTGAACTTTGGCTTAACATACATTTTATTGCAAGGGAATTTGATCACTCGGTCGGGATGCAGCCTCCTGGAACCCGAGAACCAACTTGTTATCTCATGCACTCGCTTGCCCTTATCCAGCCGGTAGCTCCACCCCATCCCAGCCGGTATCATGCATGGTCAACTGTCAACAATAGAAGAATTTCAAGGCGAAGCTAAAGATAGCCAACGCGTCCGGGATCAAGAGGAAGCAAGCCTGAAGACGAGAACCTTCTTCCTCGGGGAGTTGGAAGGAGTATGGGGTGTATGATGATGTCGCTCGGTCATCACTCGGTCGTCACTAACACTTGGCGATATAATTTGTTTTTAACTCCCCGAGCAAGCGGTTTTCTTACTCGGGGACCTGGGGGGACATGTTGGTGGGGAATACCACCAAGCATAATCGACGTCCTCGTAGAACGTGCTCCGGCCACTATTGGGTCTCGCCTCCGGCATGGATCCGGTAGTCTGACATGCAAACTACGTCATCATGGAGTCGGATCATAAATATCACATCAGGAGGTCCTCCGTCCAAACACGGCAAGGAGGCATCGTGATAAAAAAATATGTGTAATGTGTCCCACATTGAAAGTGTGTTGTACGTGGGAACCTTCCTAATCTATAAAGGAAGGGTTCCCCCTAAGTAGAAGGGTTCGATCTTCTTCTCCCACCCATGACAATATTTTGGAGGCTTATAATCTTGTAACACCTAAGGCATTGAAGCCTCATGATAGTATATTCAAGTGGACGTAGCCATGCCCTCCGATGGCATGATGAACCACTATAAATGTTGTGTCCCTGTGTATGTTCATATTCTATCGTGCTTCCACATAGCCTACAGGTTCTTGCAGAAACATGTGAAAAATAACATGGCATTTTCTTGTATTGATTAAATGATTAAATTTCTTTTATTAAAAGAATAATTTAAGCAATAATGTTTCTAATCAGAACTATGAACTAAAACAAACAAAGGAATACTTAGAGGAGGAACACTTCAAATTGAATATCAATTCAAAGTCGAATGTACATATTGAATGAAAAGACAAGTCTAGATACATTCAAGTGGATGAATCTGTTTGTTTCTGGGTTATTCATTGAACTTAAATAAATTAAATTGTCATGGGATGGGAAACATGCATGATTCCCCCTAGTTCATACATAGATATGGTTAGCCATGTTAATATTTTCTGCTCCATATTTTCTTTTGAATTGTTTGTTCAATTGATCGTCCTTGTTTTGCAATTCTGTTCTGTTTTTTTTATTGGATCTTTGTTCTTTTCAATTCTGTTCTTTTCTTTTGGCCGTGAACAGATTTCGAGTATTCCCAAATTTTTATTTTTCTAAGTAAATAAACAAATTAAGAATTCAATCAAATTTTATTTATTTGTTTCATAACATATATTGCTATGTCATTTTCCTAATCATTTTGAGTGTGTTGACATCATTCAAACAACAAATCTAGACCCTTAAGTGTTTTTAAATCCAATGGTTCACAACATATGTAAAAACTTGTTTAAAATATGATATCCCTTGATCAAGACCCATATACTAATACCTAAAAAAATAGTCTCAAGTGTTTCCAACTAAGAAGGTAAGAACACTAGGTCGAAGAAGATGTATTTTTATTATGGGCGTTTAATTTGATTAGATAAAAAATGAAAATTAAAGGAAGAAATTTAGAGTTTCTAATCTTCATTTGATTTTGTCATATGACGATTTAAGCACTTACGCATTAATGGTGCAAGTACATCTTGATCCGTAGAATCTGTTCCGGTTAAACAGTAGCAATCTTTTATTTATAAAGTGCAACTTAAGGTCTTTAGATATGATCCGATATTATAACATAATAGGAAACTGTATTATTTGTTATAGAAATTTGTCATTCGTATAGATATGACATGTGCGGCACCATAATAAGAAAGCTACACCATTTAGATGTTTGTCATTTGTATCAGACCGGTAACATAGTAAGAAAACTGAACTATTTGTTATAGATATTCATCCGTATAATTATCTTTCCATCATATCATCGAATTAGCTACCGACTCAAGCTTGAAGCAAGAGATGAACAAGAGACGAAACGACGTCGTGTTTGTGCTTGGTATAAAAGGCTTTGCAGCTTAATCCCATTATTTACGGCCGCGCTCTCTTTCTATTCTATCTCTGATTTTTATCTGCGGAAGCAGCAAAAACCCTAGTGATGGTTGCCATTGATTGAAGATGAAGCTCGCTCAGGTCTCTTCGTCTCAGTCAAGAGCTTCGCTTTGCTCTCTACATGGAGTGCCTAAGTTGCCCTCTTCTTACTCCTTTGGAGCTCGTAAAGGTGTTGCCTTTAATTCAAGGCCACTCTCAGGTATGGACTTCAGTCTCATTTCTCTTCTTATTCCGGAGCCAATTTGGGTTAATTGAATTGGGTATGCCTCAGATTGAATTGGGTTTGTGCCTTTTAGTTTGAATATAATGATTGAATGCTCAGGAATCGATACTTATGTTGAAGAAGGAGATATAGAATGTGCTTAGCTTTAAGTTTCTCCAAATTGATTAGGGATGAGATTTACCAACTGTTCATATAAAGTTCATATGTGGCCAGCTATTTTGCAATGTTTCTCTGATGGAAGTTTTGTGTTAATTTGGGAAATTGAAACCTGAATGGTATAATATTAGACAAATAACTTATTTGAGGGATATTGAATTCGACTAAACTTTCCAGCAGTGTGTCGTTTTTGTAGAACAGGACGTCAGAGCAAAGTAGCTGCTGGTGGCATTGGGGTATCAGCAATGAGGACTGCCTGCTGCACTGGGTTCGGCAGCTTTCATCATAAAGCAGTAGAAATGGTGTCATTGAGAAAGATGCGTGGAAAGATGTTTTTGAGGGCCTTTTCAACATGGACCTCACCGATGATATCTACGAATTTTTCTCTGGTGATGCATTCCCCATCATCACTTGCGTTGGTTACCCGGGTTGCGCTATCGGATGCTCCCCAGCGTTCAGAGGAGTGGTTTGCCTTGCGGCGAAACAAGCTGACTACAAGCACCTTCAGCACCGCATTGGGATTTTGGAAAGGAAACCGTCGACCTGAGCTCTGGCATGAGAAGGTATTTGATTCACAGAAAGAATTCGCGCAAGCTTCTAAGAATGCCATGCAATGGGGTGTGGTCAATGAAGAGGTGGCCATAGAGCGGTACAAAAGCATCACAGGTCGTGAAGTCGGTACATATGGATTTGCATCCCATGGAGAGGAGAGGTTTGATTGGCTTGGTGCCTCCCCTGATGGTCTGCTTGATTGCTTTCAGGGTGGTGGTATCCTGGAGGTCAAGTGTCCTTATAACAAGGGAAAACCGGAGCAGGGTCTGCCCTGGTCAATGATACCTTTCTATTACATGCCTCAGGTGCAGGGTCAAATGGAGATAATGGATAGAGATTGGGTTGATTTATATTGCTGGACACCAAATGGAAGCACAATATTCCGTGTGTGCAGAGACCGTAGTTACTGGGACTTGATGCATGGAATTCTAAGGGAATTTTGGTGGGAAAATGTGATTCCTGCTAAGGAGGCTCTTTTGCTGGGTAATGAAGAAAAGGCCAGGGAGTATATGCCAACTTCCACTCACAAAAAAACAGGCCTTGCAATCGTTAAGAGCTTAGAGTTAGCAAGAGAATCAAAGTTGCTGTGTAGGGAGATTGCCGGTCACATCGAGTTTTACTAGCGACCAATGGCCACTAGCAAAACTGTTCAGGGTGAGTAACCCTCATTTTGTATGTGTCAATTGAATTGTAATATACATCGGTTCCAATGTATTCGATGATTTAGATCTCATCTTATAATTTTTATAGCCTTTCCGATTCATTAATTGATTTATTCTTCTACCTGCAACTTTTGAACTTTCTTCAGTCAGTTCTGCTGGATTCTATTCTAGTTGTTTATCACTAATGCTGAAAAGAATGTGGTGCATCTCAGTTAATAGGAAAATGTCAGACTTGACATGGTTGGTTGTAAATTTATAGGCTAGGCATGGATATAGGTCTCTTACTATTTTAGGCATAGCTTGACTGCTTGTTGCCTGCTGTGAGACTCGGTCAATATATATGATTCACAGAGGGACACAGTTTGCTTACCAAAATAGCCAAATTTCAAACCAATTTCCATTGCTCAAGTCAAATTAGGAATCAAGTTAGTTAACCAGGACTCCTAAAAGCATAATAAGCAAAAGACTGTTGAACCAATTTCTATAAGTTTTCAGCCAAGCCTTTTCCTTTTTCAATCCAATTAAAGGATAGCAAGAGTGGGATAAAATAAGTAAATTGTGGTTGCCACACATTGCCAAAGCTCTCTGCATCTAAAAGAAGTTCAATTCCAACTAAGAGGCAGAGGTAAAGAAAAGAAGAGAGGATATGGATGGTGGATTGTCCTGGGCTGATCAGTGGGACACAAATCCCGATCCACCGCCATCAAGATCATCGGAGAATGACAAGAAGAAGAGCAAGGAGGGGAAGAGCAAGTTCAGGAAGCTGAGCTTCAAATGGTTGAAACTCGGCAGCAAGAAAGATTCAAAGGAGCAAGGTCGAGAAGAGAATACTTGACAAGCCTCTTCAACTCATTGATTTGCAGCATTACAATGTGATCAATGAGATTCATCCCAACTGTGTTCATTAACCAGTTATATTAGCTCTGTCACCTCAACAATTGTTCAATAATAAAGTCTACGTATTTCTCTAACTCGTTAAGTTTGTAATCTAAATGCTGAACAGTTTTATACGTAACTGTCTTACAATGTCCATGCAGCAAGATAGATTTTTTGCTTGTTTTAAATGACTAAATAGAAATGGTCTGATTTTCTCCAATTCTTGTTATCATTACTTCACAATAGACTGCTCTTTCATTTCGCTTCGTTTCCTGGGAACAAAATGTAAAACATGCAGAATGAGGTGCATTGTTGATTGTCCGACGAATCTGTTTAAAATTATAGATTTCTAGTCCAAATCGAAACGACATATCCATCTCATTCTCCAAGCAAGGACCTGTTGTTTCACAGATAAGGTTTGCCGTTTACATACAGATTCTGATAGAAGAGGTAAAGCACACGCAAGAAAGGTGAACATGCCTAGATACGTATAGGGAATAAGTACATCGAAAACGTGAACCGGGGGATTTTGGATCGCTTCCAGTTTGAACATGCTACTAGCACCGAAAACATGAAGGTTCTGTTTTCCTTCTGTGGTTTTTCACAGAATATAATGGCTTTCGAGAAATGAATTTGTATGGAACAAAGTAGGTAAAAGATAAGCAAAGTTGGATTTCTTAAGGTATATGTATGGAATTTCCAGTAGAATGTATCTCTATCCCTGATACACTTTTCAACAGTATTACTACAGCTTTTGGTAAAGATTAGAAAGACATTTTGCATAGTTGGAACCGACCACAGAATGTTGAATCTATATTGGTCTAAAACTGAGGGCATAAAATATCCTGACCACCAAAACCGATAAATGCCATCTATTTGAAATTACTAAAAGAACTTGCAAGTTTCTTACATTAGTTTCACATAGATGGCCAAGCTTATGCAGAACAAAATCAGTAATGGATGAGATCAAGTCATTTTATAAACTGTCAATCCTGCAGTACTAGATCAAACATTGCAAGACTTCATAATGAGAATGATAGTCACATATACCAATATCAAATTTATTGAACAAGGATAATCCTGTACAAACGACAACAAAGAGAGCAAGAGCCCAGCATCCATCGCCAGGAAAGAGTGCATTAACAATCTCAAAAGATGCTAAAATACCTGATGCACATTTATCGCTTGGCATCAAGGCATAATTTTGATTATTGAATTTATTTTACAACATTCGATTAGCTCAAAGGAAGCAGAATTGACAGTCTTTCTTTCCATATACACAGAGTTTATCAGCCAGAACAATATCAAGCACAGCATACATTCTCCTCGACAGCACAAGCATAACCTGCTTGAATAATACAAACTGCATCTATGGAACAAACAGAAATTGATAGTCCTGCACAAGACTTCATCCCTCTTAGTGCACCACAGATGAGTGTGCTATGACAGCAATCTTCATACATAAACTGCACAGCTGAGAGACGACCAATCCGTATGATTCACTGTGGGATTGGGCATGGCTGAAATAATGATAACTCTAACTCACAGTATTGGAACATTTACATCCCACTTCACGGTAACAGGTAGACAAGTGCTTCCTTCAAAGAGCCAGAATAGACATAATAGAGAAGAACTCATAGTATTGTGAGGACAGCAGACATCCCACATGTACAAGAGTGCCTCCTTTAAAGAGCCAACATAGAGGCAAAACTGGAAAACCCCTCAACAAATGAGTCATCTTTCCACTTTGCTTCTTACAACAAGTAATCCCTCCTGACCAAGACACTAGACCACATCACATCCCAGTTTTCTAGCCAACAGACTCCACAACCCACTATTCACATGCAATCCAACACAGAAAGCTTTTATTAGTGCCAGAGCCAACCAAAGATATCACCAACAAACGAAGTTCACACCTTCAACTGGATGCACTTTGAGTAATACTTCTTCATTTCCTACATCTCCATCTTTTTTTTTCCCCCTTTATAGAACCTTCTCAATTCATCAGAGCAATAACAGCGGGCACGAGTTATACCCTACGAAAACCAGCAAAGTTGAAGCCAAACTGATAGGCTGAACCCAACAAAGTCAGCTAACCCGAGCGGCAATGAGACAAAGGAACCAGTCTTAATAATATCACCTTGATAGATGCCTGAATTTCTCATCCAAAGCATGAAAGCATATCCACGCAACCAACAGTATCTAGCCATGGCGACATAAGCTATGATTCTGTTCATGGAGAACAGCAGAGTTGGATGGAACAAACTCTGTATCCTCCCCCTCCTGAGACTTGAGTAGCTGCTTCCAACAATCTGAGCAAAGCAACTCCAGACAGAATGTTTCCTCGTATTCACTGTCGTTAATGCACCGACCACACTGAGCACACCTCCCTATGCATAGCGTGCAGGCCCTGCATAACTGAGTTGGATGCTCCTTTCCTTGACAAGCCTCTGCTGGGCAGTCATAAACAAGCCTCAAGTTTTGGCATCTAGGACAAATTTCAATATCAATGTCACTATCATCATCACAGGATAAATAAAAGTTCCCTCGGTGATAAAAGTGCGGCTTGCGGGCATTCTGCTGCATTTGGTCAGTGCCCAACAAAAATTTCAACTCTTCAAAATGCTTCTGTGTCACACCATAAAGTCCTCCAATTCGTAGATACTTCACACCTTGTTCGCCTTTAGACTTAAAAGCCCTTAAGCTATTCACAATGCCCTCAATACTGAGTCTCGTACATCCAGGTACACTCAACTGCATAAATGAAGAAGATATCAGAAGCTTTCACTCTACAAATAAATGAATTATTGATTGTTTATTTGTTTTTGATAGCAAGAATAGTCCATTTGAAATGGCTACAAACAAGAAGCAAACAGAGTAGGGGTCATTGTGTCAAGAACAAGTGGTACACTACTTGGTTTGTGCCACTTGATAACTACTAAACTACAACCATGTAGGCTAAGATTCATAACATAATAAATGAGTTTAGACTATCCAATCCAGATGAGGAAGGGGGAAGAGTAACTTCAACAAGGGACTGATTCAATTTAGATTACTTCATTCAATAGTAGAAAATAGCCAAAACTAGGAGCAGTGAAGACCATATATTTCCAGGAAAAGAAAATTAACAGACATAGCTGTATAAGGGTATTTATTTATTTTTCACTAATATTAGTCCTGAGTATCAGAGCATGATGTTTAAATTCAATGTCAATAACGTGACAGTAATAGGAACAGAAAACCACACCCAAAATTCAACAAATCAATCAGAGGTATAAAACTTCAGCATTCAATCAGTATAACAATGATAAATGAAGCAAATACTAACCTTTGTAAGCTTGGGATTGTTTTCAAGCACACGCTTCAGACCATCATCAGTAATCTTCGGACACTCAACCAGGCTCAAGCATTGTAAATTTCCTTGAGCTCTATTAGTCAATTGCAGAAGAACTTCATCTGTGATTTTTTCGTTTAGTGGCTGATCTATGTGAATACTTCTCCACATAAGGGGGTCACCACGGACAGTAGAATAGAGAGATCTGCAAACAGTTTCTACGACAAGTAGATCCCGTACTCCCAAATAACTAAGGGCAAACATCAAAGCTCCATCATGAGCTTCTCCATCTCCAACATTTTGCTGATTGGAAAAACCACAATCCAAAATGTCAGCCACTACACACGCTGATCCAAATTCACCTTGGAAGGATGATGCATCAGATGCATCACCAACTCCCTTCCCTTTTGAACAATTACTGAATTCACCATTGCAAGATGAATCATCAACCGCCTCCTCTTTCAAAAACCCACCAAACACACCATGACAGGGTGTGTCAAGAACCTGTTTGGAACACCCACCATGGCAAGATGGGTCAACAACCTGCTTTTCTTTCAAACACCCAACTAAGCCACCATTCGAGGATATGTCACTCACCTGCTTCTCTTCGTGACACCCACGGGATCCACTCCCTACTTTAGACTTACGATCCACCCCAATATTCCGAGGGAATGTCTGGAATCTCATAGCATTATTCCAAATAAAGTTCAATCCTGCAAAAAGTTCATAATTCCCATTGCTCGTCCCCACCTCATCCCTCCCATAACACCCATAATCCAGTTCCAAATCCTCCAGCCAACCCGTGATGGCCGTAAAAGTGGTACTTATATCCATGCCAAATGGGTCCGAAGGCAAAAGATCAATAATGTCATTCGAAACTGGCTCCTGTGAGCTGCCCCTATCACATCTATCAAAGGGATCCTCCACATCCCGATTCGAATGCCACGGCCTGCCAAAACCATCTCCATTCCTCTCCGAGATACCATCGGCAAGGTACCCATTACGAATCCTCATCGGTGACACCAAATTGTCCTCAGACAGATGGGCCGGAAAGAATGGTCGATGGGAAAAATTCAAGGCCATGGAAAATACAATTTTTCCCTACATGTACAATAACCTACTCTAGATTTCCAGAACCCTTTCTTCTTCTTCTTTTTTCTTCTTTTTCTTTTTTTTTTCTTTTTTTTTTCAAAAACTAGTGTGGGGGAAGAAAGATCAAGGAAACGAAATTATGAAACAAAGGAGGAAGATCTAACAAAGAAAGAAACAAAACCCTCAATTTCTGATGGCAAACTAAAACGACGCCCAAAAATTTCACAGAGTTTCTCGTGGAGAGAGAAAGAAGAACCTAATAAGATCAGCTAAGAATCAAAATACCCAAAACCCACACCACCGTGAACAATTTTATCTACAAGAAAAGAATCAAAGAATTTAATTTTTTTTTTCCCAATTTTTTTTCTCCTCCGTCTAACCTAGGGCAGAACCCAATCCCACCAAAAACAAAAGAAAAAAATTGAATACAGAACGGATCAAAGAACCAATGGTTCTCCGAGGAACAGAAACTGATAGAAAAAAGAAAAAATTACCAGAACCCTAATTTGCTCATGACGAACGCAATCGACGGCGGAGGCCTCTGAACCCTAATCTGCAGAGGAATAAGAAAGAAGGTGCGGAAGGAAGGAGCTTTGTGTTCGAGATTCGTCTCCGGAGAGAGAATTAGGGTTTGCTAATTGGGATTGTGGTGGTGGGAATCGATCCGAATAGTCCTGCCGATCGAGTTCTGAGAGAGAAGAAGACCGAGGACGAGAAAGAGGACGGGAAAATTGAATAAATCTAAAGAAATATTAAAAACCAAGGAGGGGAAAAAAAGAAAGAAAAATATTTATGGGGGGTAATGAGAGGGGTGAGGGGAGGAGGACACGTGTCGGTGGTTAGGAAGGGTTACTTGTTCTTCGGCATCAAGATGTGGCGGGAGAGGGAATCCTTGTTTCCCTCCGAGTCTAAATGCCTTCTAAGCCCCTCCCTCTCCTCTCGCTTTCTTATGATTCCTAGTCAATTTCTCAGATGACATACAGTAGTTCCAGGTGGATCTGACGGTTGAAAATGTTACGTAGATGAAATTTAGAATTCGGAAAACATTGTACGTTGTATTTTCTTTAATTTTTTTTGCTAATGGGGAATGATGGTCTTTTGAGGAGGGTGTTTTGGTCATTTTCAGGGTTATGGTTTGGTGGGTAAGTTGGAGGAGAAGATAGGTGGTGCTATGGGGAGTTGGGAGGTGTGTTGGTGAGGGCCTGGTTCTGTTGGCCTTTTGTGTCCAAGCCTCGGGAGGACAGGCAGGGATAGACAACTTTGTGATTTTTTTGGTTTTATCAATAAATTATGGACATGTGGGATTTGGAAATTGAATAGGAAGGAAACCTAAAGTCCTAGGCAACTATTCTATCTAACCTAAACAACCATAACGAAGTACTGCTTTTTGAATGGAAGATTCATAGTAGCATTGAAATGGTCCAAGCCGTGGCCTCTAGGAAAAGTATAGAGCACGTAATTTTAGTGCACAACAGTAACTAAAATGACAGAACATTTATAAAATTTAACACTTGAAAGAATACTGCGTTAACGTGGAGATGTCAAAGACGCAAGCATCAAAGAGAAATCCTTAGAGACAAAGGCATATGACATCCACCAGTCAATATTGCAGCTCCATTTGACAAGAAAACAGTATGGAAGTGTTTGGTTTTGATCGTCTTGAATCAAAAGTTGCGAAAGCACGAAGATTAACTGCAAAATCTCTCAGCTTAGACCCTAGAGCACTAAATTTTAAGTAAATAAAATTCTGAGAAAATCAACCAGACGAAATAGATCTAGACACTTTTAAGCTAGTTCCTGGACTTTTTTCTCGACTTGGATGAAGTCTTTGATGGCTCTGCAACTGAATTCTGTGAGGCTCCTTTCGAAGTGGCTGCTTGGTTTGATTTTGCATTGCTGGACGTGGCACCAGCTTCATGTTTGTCTCTAGCCACAGAACCCTGGGAGCCTCGTACTTGAGCAGCTGCTCTCTTATCCTTTCTCTTAGGCCTATAACTTGATCTTTCTCTCTTGGGAAGCCACCTTTCTGGATCTGGTGGGGGGCCTGGGTTCGCAGGGTCAAACCCTTTAGGATATTTTGGCTTTCTCTTTCGCTTCTTCTTTGACTTCGACTTGCTCTTCCCCTCTTCATATGTCTCTGCGACCTTAACTTGAGAAATACCCTCTTCGTGTTTGGCACCAGAAGTCTTCTCTAGATTATCCACATTGATCCCCTTTAAACCTGGTAATGGTTTCAGCTTCTGCTCGTAAGCTTCAGCCTTCTGAACATCCACTCGAGCAACTGTAGTTACAAGCCCAACCAATGCTTCCACACTTCCATGGCTTTTCACAAGCTCCTCATATAGATGAGAAGCCTCCTCTTCTCGTCCATGCCTGAGCTTGAAGGCAGCAGCCTCTTGCATCAAAACATTGAGCTTGTTGTCCTCGGTCATGGAGTTTGACCACCAGTTGATTGCAGCATCAAGAACAGCAGATGCCCCATCAATGTCACCAGCACGCTCTTTAAGAGACACAAGCGTAGCAACAGTAGCAGGCATGTGCTGGATATCAGGTATCTTAGAAAGGGACTCGGCGGCAATATGAGGGTGGCTGGCAGCAGCAGCAACCTGTGCCCTTGCTAAGAGAAAAACCTTGGACTTTTCAGGGAACTTCTCAGAAAACTGGGCTAAAACTTCTTCAGCTTTTCCAGCCTTGTTTTCTCTTACAAAAAGTGCAGCCTGAAGTAGAACAGGCATCACACTCTCGGGAAACATGTCTGGAAGTGCAGCAACAAGTTCTCGAGCCTGTCGATTTTCGGCAATAAGTAGAGATTAGCAGGGAAAGATCAAACACCCATAATGACTTAATTCTACGATCTATTTATAGAAAACTGCCTGAAAGAAAAGGTAAAACATACAGAGAAAAAAGAAAGACCTGATCCAACTTATTTGCATGCAGAAGTAAAAGGACACGAGTCACATATATTGATTCTTTTTGTTTTGGTGAAAGCTTCGAGTCCAGTTTAGGAGTAAGGTGGAAGCTTTGCTTGTCATCTTTCTGTTTTAGTCGATCAAGTTTCTTTAGGCCATCAGAAACATCTTTTGGACTTCTCAAAGCGATTAGGTTGTTGACTGCCACCGCAAGTGATAACTCATCTCCCACATCTGATTTGATGATGTCTGTGTACGCCTGAATGGCCTCTTGTCTGTTCCCAAGGAGCTGTTGAAAGAAGCTAATTTGCATTAGTCGCTATTGGATTGCCAACGTGGCAAACAAACTGGAAATAAGTTAAACTATTACTGTAACATTACAGTACCTGCTGAACATAGGCCAACTGGACAGCTATTGGCGCCAATTCAGTTTCTATCTCATCATCAGGTACACCATCTTCCAGCAATACTTCCTTCCCGGTCCTAAGAAAACAAATTGAATTTCTCCCATTAGCTCATTCTGACTCACAGAAGAGTCTTTATAATACTCATGGTGGTATAATAGAATTAAAATATAAAACCAGTTGATGAGGAAGGAAATAATTACATAGAGGAACACTTAATACGGAGATAATATATTCACAATCAGAGAACCTTAAGCAGTGAAGATCAAGATTTGCATCGGTAACTAGTAAATAGTAATTCATAGTCCCTAGTATACTGTATAAGGCCAAATCTTTTCACTCAAGGATATACTCTGTATAAAGGTTCAGTCCAACCAAAAATCAGGCAGTGTAAAAGTTTAGTAGCATCTTACCTTCTGGCTAGCAGCAGGAACTGTTCTGCATCAGTATACTTTTTGGTTTCAATCAAAGAACAGGCAATGTTGAATGCCAGCTCAAAGCTCTCCTTTGCTTTAGCCCTAAGTGCTTCAACTTGTACTTCAGAAGCCCTCCCAGCAGCAACCAAGCTAGCTATATAATTTGTATCTAATAACTCAACTTTGGACTTTTGAAGCTTCTGATATATGTCGATACAAGCATCGAACTTTCCCAAGCGGAATAAGATCTGGGCTTCTAATAGCATTGCTGTAGGAGTTGACTCTTGGCTTTTCAAGGTTTTTAGAGCCTCATCTAACTCGTTTTCTCTGTATAAGCAGTATGCCTATTTAGGAATAGAAAGAGAATATTAGAATCAGAAAGTATAGAAAGGAACATCACTGAGAGACATTTATGCATGTTTCCTAAGCATTATTATAAAACTAAGCACACATTTAACATTCTCTCTCTGGGCCTGAAGGAGGGAGAAGTCCAAGGGTCATAAGATGTCAGTTCATATAGGCTCAGTTTAAATAATCAATTATCCATGAAAGAAACAAATATAAGGGACATGTATCATCATCTTTGGTTTTACAAGTCTGAACAAATTTGTTTCCTAAAAATAACTCCAGATCACCAAAACTAGGAAGTACAAACAAAGAGACAAACAAAAACACTCACACACTATCTCTCTTCAGATACATCTCAATCCCCGAATAACAAAGCATCTAGTACTCTCTCCGAGCAAAATCATTATGTCTATTCAACTCAACTAAACAAAGTGGCACTCCCACATCACGATGTTACTTTGTTTATAACCTAAACACTTCTCATTACTAGCAGTCATTCTGTAAGAAATGCGAATACTAACTCACTAAACTCACAATAAGCAACAATTTCTGTCACGTAGCTCGATACGAAAACGTAATTATGCTACGAAATTATCCATTTCACTGATTATATACTACAATGCAGCTACAATTTTTCAATAATGAACCAAAATTTACACAAAAATTTACAGCTAAGAACAGACCGATTTAACCAACCTTGAAGAAGCTGAAATCGAGAGCAGGATTCTTGAGAGATCGAATCACGGAAAGCGCCTCTTTGGTCTTATCGTCCTTGATCAGCCCCACGACCTTGCACTTAATCGCGTCCTCATCGCCAGGAGCAACCGCCAGAACTGCGATTAGGTTATTTCGAAGTAAAATCAAAATCACGAACAACGCAATCGGAAGTTACAGAGATTCGAGAATTTAAAGGTTGAAAATGGACCTTGATTTGCGACTTTGACGGCTTTGTCGAATTCCAGTTGCTCGATGTGGCCGTTGAGAGTGGCGAAGAGATCCTCCATCGGCGGCGGCGGAGGTTTCTGCTGCTTGTCTTTGAGCTTGGGAGCCATGGCGTCTCTCGTCTCAGTGGTTTCGGCTCGAGTCCGGGGTCTAGTCTATAACGCTGGTCTTGGCTCCTTGCAGTTATTTTGGCGGGTCGGGTATGTACTTTTGGGCCCAATGTGTGCCCACCGTCTAAAAACAATGTAGTAACGCTATAGATCAAAAACTTCTCGTAATTACATAGTTTTAACCAAAATTTTTATATGTAGTTTAAACTAAATGTTGTAGTGTTTTTGGTTTTCTACTAATAGCTTTTGAATCGAAGGATAAGGATTTGAGTAAGGGCTCCGAATTGATGGAACATTTTGATAGGTTTGATACGTAGTTATTCACAGACATTAGTTATCCCAAGCCTATATTTGAAACCGAAGAATACTTAGCTCTGATTTAATAGACATTTTGATTAAGTCAATATAGTTATTTTGATATCGAATTTTGATTGATTCGATAATTTTAATGTATAATTATACATCAATACTAGTTTTTTCAAACATAAGTCTCTTCTACCCACATAGTAAGAGTTTCTAATAACTAGATCTACTATAAGAAAACGAATGTCATATATGTAAAAAATGTAATCGATCAATATGTTTCACTAAATCGGGTCTTCCAATTTTACATATCGACCGGGTCATTATGAAATGGACAAGAGGTCCATACCCGGTTCAACAAGCCCCTGCCCTGAATTTAAGCAAACAAAGCCCGTGACAGCGACAAATGACGAGGATAGGCCTCCCCCAATTTTTCAAAAAAATGAGAAAAAGACAAAAAGAAATCAAAATAAAATTAATTTCAATAAATGCAATTTATCGTCCGCTGGCTCATAAAACTTTGAGAAGTCAATTGCCGCTCTCCACCAAAATTTCCCTCCCTTCCAAATCCCAATTGCCGTTTGGTAACGATGACGGAAAGTGAAGGCGACGCCGTCAAAATGCCGAAGCAGAATCGCCGGAGCCACCGCCTTGTTGCCGTCACCGGAGCCACCGCTCTCCTCGCTCTCGCCGTCCACCTCGGAATCACCGCCTTCAACTCTCACCGGAAGAACAGAAACAAGAAAGGTCTCTCATCACTGCTCCTCTTCTTTTCTCTTAGCTCTGCTCACATCAAACTAGTCGTAATTGCTCAATTTGAACTGCGGAAGTTGCAGATCTTCACGGCTCCAAGGTTCGAGTCACTCTATCGGCGTCGGAGATTATCAAATTGGCGGAGCGAGTCATTTCCAAGTCGAAAGAGGTCCACGACGCTGTGGCTTCAGTTCCGCTTGATAAGGTTTTGAAGCAAAATTCACTTAATTTAGTATGATAATCCATCTGAATCGCTCATACATTTGAATTCTGCGTCGAATTTTGCTTCGAAAGCATTAGTTTAGGTTAAAACTAAAACTACTATTTTTTTCATGGAGGAAGTGTAATTTTACTATTATAGTAGTTGATTTTAGCTGCTTTGGCTCGTATATGTTGCAGGTTACGTATATGAATGTTATATCACCTCTTGCTGAATTGGAAGCGCAGCAATTTCCACTTGTTCAGTCTTGCGTGTTTCCTAAGATGGTAACTACTAGTGATGATGTTCGAAAAGCAAGCGCCGAGGCTGAGCGGAGAATCGATGCACATGTTTTGACTTGCAGGTACTATAGTTTTTTTGGTGAATGTATTTTACATGAAGTGTGACTTGGACTGTGCTTAGTGTTATTTTAAGCTTTTAACTATATGTTATGTGCGGTGACATTATACAGCATGCGTGAGGATGTGTACCGTGTAGTCAAAGCTTTTGCTATGAGAGGAGAGTGGGTGAATGCTGACGCAAAGCACTATACTCAAGCCTTGGTAGGGAGTGAGAACGTTTCTGTCTTTTTGGTGTTTCGAACTGTAATTGCTGGATATTGATTCTTTCTTGATCAGTGACAGATGAGAGACTTTGAACGCAATGGGTTGAATCTTACTTTAACTAAGAGAGAGGAGATGCAGCGTGTCAGAGTCCATATTGATGAGCTAAGCTTGCGCTATATCCAAAATCTACATGAAGATTGTTCTTTCCTTGTCTTCACTGAAACTGAGTTGGCTGGTCTACCACAAGAGTTTCTTAAGGTATGTCATTTTTGAATCGACGTATTCAGTGTCGTGCAAGTTTACTTTATTTGTGGATGAATTTTCAACAAACTTAATTTCAGATTGATATAGTTTTTGGTGCTTGTTTGCAACCAGTAAAAGGTTTTGGATGATACCTTGAATTATCCAATATTCACAGTATCAAATTTAGTGTCTATCCTGGATTGCATTTGAGAATGAAAAGTCAATGATCCCAAATTTCCTTTAGTCACAGGCGAGCTCGAAGGGTTAAACTCTTTTCATTTTCTTGCCAGCCATTTCCAGTACAATTCATAATGTATAACCTCTTATTTTGTATGTAGTTTTTTGAAATATGAACTCAGGTAAACCATGTGCAGAAAAAATAGGTGACTAAGCTCATCATTAATAGATGACTAACAAAATTATACTTTATTATTGAATGAGTCACTAACCTTTGTACAATGATGTGTTCCATTTCTGAACTAGTATTTTACATGTGCAGAGCTTAGACAAAGCTGACAATGGTAAATTGAAGGTGACCCTGAAAAGTCATCATGTGGTGCCAGTATTAGAACTTTGCGAGGTATGCTCTGCTGAGTTGTCTCTACCTATGTTTGTATTTGACAATGATAAATTGATGATCCTTACTTGTGGATATGGTCAAGTGGAAGTAAAAAAAAAAAAATTAGAATATATAAGCAACCATCAAATATCATTGGGCATAGGTAATCTCCAATGGTTTTAGCTCTTGCCAGCCATTTCCAATAAAAATTCAACATGTAAATGCTCAAGACGATTATATATATATATATATATATATCCTTTTCCCTTTGGGATACATTGCAGCGAGAGCCAGTAGTAAGAGACATTGAATCATTGATAAATCTTTTATTGTTACTTGATAGTTTCAGTCTTTCAGAACATCTATTAGTTTACTCTACAGAATTAATTTTAAGCTCCTGTGAAGGTTGGAACAACTAGGAAGATGGTAGCAGTGGAATATGGGAAGAGGTGTGGAGAAGTCAACCTTTCTATCTTAGAAGATCTGGTAATTATTGTCAAATTTTACTCATTATCGTATTTCCAGTTTGATGAGCGATATTAAATCCATTTTATCTCCATACAAGGATACAGTGTGTGTGTGCGCGTGCGCAGGCGCATGTAGTGAAGGCTCTTTAGAATGTTGTTGCTCTGTTTAATCTGGAAACTCTTTTTGTCCAAAGAAATTCACAATTTCCAAAATATTTGTTGTTTTTTTTTGTATGTGCCATGGCTTTTAGATATAAGCTGTTAGCTATGTCTTTGGCTCCTTTTAATATTGGTCTATTGCAGTATAGGGAGAAAACTTCTTGGAATTCATTAGCATGGCAAATTTTGGACATTTAGAGTTGTGAAGTTGCAATATCAGTTGAAGGTTATACATTGTTAATTGGATACTGTGGTTGTTACAAGTTCAATGAACATGAGTCTAAAGTACTAAATGTTGGATGTTGTAGCCATTGTTAACTAGTTTTTCTTATGCATATCCTTGGTTCCCATTGTTACGTGGTGTTGACTTGAAGTTCTTCTAAAATTTATTATTGAATGTGGATCCAAAAGCTTGTTTTCCATTTGCCACTGATTTTCTGTGTCTCCTGACTGTCAGGCTCTGAGTATTGTTATGTTGTGCTGAAGTATATGCATATTATTTTATTCCAATGTTTTAATGATTCAGGTTCAACTTCGCCATAAGTTTGCTCGGGTACTCGGCTATTCAAATTATGCTGAATATGCTGTTGATCATAGAATGGCAAAGACACCTGCAAAGGTTTGTCTGATCTTGCCCTATTGTTATTATAATATGTGCCATGGTAACTTGATGAATTGAGATGAAGTTAAAAGTTTGGTTTATCCTCCTGAAGGCTTTAAAGGATGTGTTAAGTAGCGTAGTAGTCTTCGATGGTAATCAAAAATTTGATTGTGCCTCTGTTGTAAGGACCTTCACATTTGTGATAACTTACCACACTTGTTTCTTTAGCTCATTTATGATATGGTGATTCCAGGTTTATGCGTTCTTAGAGGACATCTCCAATAGTTTGGCCAATTCAGCTTTCATGGAGCTTTCTATGTTGAAAGATTTGAAGGTCAGAATGATTTTTGTATGTCCTTTTGGTTTGGCCTATTTCATGGCTGATTCTGTTCTCTCTTATGTCAAATTAGAAAAAAGAGGAAGGAGATTTTCCATTTGGAGTTGAGGATCTACTATACTATGTGAAGAAGGCTGAAGAACAGCAGTTTGATTTTGATTTTGACTTTGGAGCTCTCAAGCAATACTTTCCAGTAAATTTGGTTTTATCTGGGGTCTTTAAAATAGTCCAAGACCTTTTTGGTAATTATTTGTTTTACTGTTTACAGACTTCCTAGATAATAAAAATTTAAAGCTACTTTATTACATCCATAAACTTATCCATATCATCATTGATAGTAGTGATCGCTCAACTGCGATTTTTATTTCGTGCAGGTTTAAGGTTTGAGGAAATTACAGATGCCGAGGTGTGGCATTCTGATGTTTCCGCATATTCAGTTTTCGACCTGAGTTCTGGTGAACTGTTGGGCCATTTCTACCTTGATATGTACACAAGGTTAAGAGGAACTTATGCTAAAGGTTTACTTTTTCCTTGATGTTATCACTTGAGTTATGATTAAATCGGTCTATGTTGTCTTTAATCAGGGAAGGAAAATATAGTCATACGTGTGTGGTGGCTCTTCAAAATGGTGCTTTATCATCCAATGGATCACGTCAGGTATGTTCTAATTTGTGGTGAAACATGATATCCTTGTAGTATAGGTTAGTTAAGATGGAAACTAATGTCGTCTAGAATGAAAGAAATATAATTGCGTTTGGTGATGGTGATGGTTAGTTAAGATGGAAACTAATGTCATCTAGAATGAAAGAAATATAATTGCGTTTGGTGATGATGAGTGAACCCCATCACCATCACCATCACCACTACCACAGCATACGTCAAGTATATTGGAAAATATACTTGCCAGGACATAACTTCTGCATTCTTTGATTTTTGTTTTTCATTAAAGCATATTGGAAAATGGTTTTCAAGATGATTGATCTGGATTGTTTAATCATTTTTTTTAGTCATAATATATGAATTGCTTATTTTTGTAGTTCAGATATTTAATTGGCTGTCATATTCACCCATAAAGAAATGTGCCTAGACATAGTGTTGGGGAGTATAATCTAAACCATTTATCTTGTATTCTTAACTTAGCATTTGGTTTCTGTAACTAGATACCAGTTGCATTATTGATATCTCAATTCCAAAAAGATGTCAGCGGTCAACCTGCATTACTTCGATTTTCTGAAGTTGTGAACCTTTTTCACGAGTTTGGCCATGTGGTATGTTGTATTTCATCATTACATGCTTCCTTTATATACTTTCATATAAGAACTCTTGTATAATATGCGTAAATCATTGCAATTCAAAATGCTGAACAGTTGCACTGTAGCTTCAGCATCTGTGTGTCCCATCTTTACTAACTCAAAAACAAGAAATAAGGCTTTTTGCGTGCCTCCGAAAAGATTTTAACTAGGCAATGAGTTGCACATTGTGAGATGGATGACATAGTAAAGATGGTTGGCATATGAATCCTAAGAACTACATGAGTGATACAGGAATTCCTCAGTAACCAGTTGTGTCTTGTTGAGGCCTATCGTATTGCTGTATGAGTAGAAATGTGCAGAAATGAAATTTTTTAGTATAGCTAATAAATCAATACATCAAAGAAACAGTTTATTATTCTAGGTCAGTTATGGCATAACAAATTAACGTAGATGTTGGATTTTCATGTGTGGAATCTACATTTCAAAACTCTCTTTCTAGTCTGATATACTGTGTACTGTGATATGTTGTCCACAAATAAAAGTTCTGTCTGTCGATGTTTATCTTATAGGTCCAACATATTTGCAATCGTGCTTCATTCTCCAAGTTTTCTGGTCTGGGTTTTGATCCAGACTTTGTGGAGGTTCCTGCTCAGGTGCTAGAGAATTGGTAAGTAACAGATCATATCGTGTTCCGTTCTGTACGGACTTAGTTTACAGTCTACATTCACACTTCTTAACTTTGTAAATTACTAAATTATTCAGGTGCTATGAAAGCTTCAGTTTGAAGTTGATATCCGGCTTCCATCAGGTGGCACATATTTTATTTATTTATCTATTTTATTTAAATAGTAGCTTCTTATTTGAAGCCTATCCGTTTCCCCCATATGGAACCTCTCATTTTTTAATAATCACGTTTGTGTTTATTTTCCCCATGGTATTACTATATAGCTGCTTTTTCTAGTTATATAAAATATGTTAAAATTGCTGTTATCTATTACCTGTAGGATATAACAAAGCCCATCAAAGATGAAATGTGCAAATCCATTAAAAGATGGCGATATTCCTTTTCAGCTCTGAAAATGAAGCAACAAATTCTTTATTGTGAGTCCTCTTGTTCTTTTTACATCCTGTTAACTTCTAAGAATTTATTATTATTTTTTAAAAAAAATCATCTGAGGCTGCTTTTGTTTGTAAAGTAATTGCTTTTTAATTTGTTTGGCTTTGATTTGGATATGTTTTGTAAGTAATTCACTGTAGAAAACTAAATGATGGCTACAATGTGAGTTTTGTAAAGCTTTACTTCCTCACATTCCTGCCCTTCTTTCTGTAAAATATTGTATTGGCTAGTACAATTAGTTCATTTAAGAATATATCATGTAGATATTACTCCTTATCTTGTCGAGAAGTAAATGTGCCTGTATTGTCAGGTATTTTCGACCAAATCATACATTCTGCTGAAAACGTTGACATAGTTGAGTTATTTAAGCATCTTCATCCAACGGTACGTGGCTATTTGCAGTAATTCATTTATAAACTTATGTTTTTCGCTAACTCTTTGTTTCCTCAGATCATGTTAGGTTTACCAGCTTTGGAAGGTGTCAATCCAGCTTCACGGTTTCCATGTAGTGCCATTGGGTATGATGCTTCTTGTTACAGCCGTATTTGGAGTGAGGTTTGTGAGCCATTCATTCTTGGAAGTAGTCAAGCAACAATTTCTTTCATATGCAATCATTGCTCAGCGGTTGATTTGGAACATTTCATTCTAATCGTATTTGGTTCTTGACAATGAGTACTGATTCCTGGTATTGTACTGGTAGGTCTTCACTGCGGATATATTTGCATCAAAGTTTCATGATAGTTATTTGAACCAGTATGCTGGCATGCAGTTCAGGAACAAGGTAAAGAACATTTTGACTCATATCCTTCCCTTTTTTTTCAGTGTCCATGTGTGTGGGGTGCTGACTTGGTTTTTCTTTTGCCGAATCTTTTATTTATTTAATTAATTCTTTACCATATGACTTGTTCTCTGTGTAGGTATTGGCCCCAGGGGGATCAAAGGAACCGATTGAAGTTTTAACAGGCTTTCTTGGGAGAGAACCATCAACTCAAGCTTTTATCGACAGCAGATCCCATTACAGATTGTGATGCAGACATGACTTACCGAAGTTACCACCCCCGTTCTCTCATAATGCAAGATAAAGCCCTTTCAGCATCTTCGCAGTTTTGTTACAAGTGATGATATCCAATTTCTGATGTCCATTTTATCGCCAAATTTTCCTGCTAAAATATGATAATCATCTCTTCGGTTGGTAGTGTTTGTAACTAATCTCTATAGAAGCAAATGTATTTTGAACCGAGGTTAGGGTTAGGGCTGCTTAAGAGCTTTGTAGTTTTCGTCAACGCAGAGTGGTAGTTATTCTTCTCTCTTTTGTTTAATGTAGTCCATCTTTTGATCAAAGAGACGACTGCTCCGCGTTTTCAATCTTTGACATCTCCAATGCATTAGTCTCAGACGTATTGTTCTTATTGTAATCCATTTTTGTATTTTGTTATTTGTTTCTTCATCTTTAATTCCCCTTTATAAACAGGTCCGAACTAGTTGAATACCCGTTGGTTTAGATTGACCGGCGTTGTGTTTTCATTTGCATCCAATTTCTGACCAATTCTTTCACCTCATGATTTGACGGTTGACACCTTTTTGAGTTGAAGATTGAATATTTCTACGCAAACAACACCCTTTCCTAAAACCAAAGAATGTTCCTTGTAGGATGGTGGCCAACAGAATGGACAATCATATAACAATAATACACTGGTCACTTCATTTTATCATCAGTTTCCTGAGAAAACAGTACTATGCCCTCACACAAGGAAATGAATTGGCCAGGATATCAAATATGCTTGTATAGATTAAGAATCGTGAGATAGTGTGATGTTTTGTCAGATAAAAATGCGACCCTGAGGAGCATAATACATGCTACATAAAACTTTAGAAATTTTACGAGAATAAGAGAATGTTCTAATGTGTGATATTATGGTTTTTTGTATGTTAGAGAGTATGTGGACCTTACATAAGTCGTTAAGTAAATGATGTAGGAGCCAATACCATCATGAAATTTATTCCAATTCATCCCATCTCTATTCCATGTAACTAAATATGCCTCTCTAGCTCCAGAAGTGCAAAGCTCAAGTTATGATCTATGTCAGCATTGTAAAAGTAAAAACATAATACACTTTACAAAAGACGAGGATGAGGGTTGAAGAAAAAGGAAATATTCCAGATTTACAAAAACAAACAAAAAAAAGAAAAAAGAAAATCGACGTGATCGGGTTTTGTGTGGGTGTTTTAGTTTTGACTTGACTCTTCTTTCAGAGAGAGAAGAGAGCCCAGAATCAGAAAAACCCACTCTCTTTCTGAGATTTTGACCCCAAAAAACTTTGTTCCCAGCAAAAAACCGAGAGAAAGAATCAATCAAAATCAAAAATATTTAAAAAAAGGAGCAAACTTTCTGAGTCAACAAACTACAACGAAGCAGAAGATAGCAGCAAAAGGCCGAGTCTTTCAATCTCTGTAAGCCTTTCTCTTCCTTATTTCCCATCTCGGTTTTGTTCTTGCATGTTCTTTTGTTTTGCTGGGTTTGAGTTTTCTTGAGCATTTCTGTTGTTTTCTGGTTCTGGGAAGCTTTTGGTTTCTCTAATTTGCTGCTTAATCTGGTTTCATTAGGAAGAACAGAGGCCAAATGGGGTGTTCTTAAAATTCAATTTTGGGAAGCTCTTGCTGGTTTTTTCTGAGCTGGAGTTGTTTTCTGCATCTGGGTTTGTGAGTTTTTAGGGAAAGTTTGAGTCTTGGTGGTGAAAAGGTTTGGGATTTGTGGGAGTCTTGGAGGGTTTGAGATTGGGGTTGGGTCTGATTTGTGGTGTTTAGGCAAGGAGGGAGATTTCGGGGTCAGTTTTCGGATGAGAATGGGGGTTTGTGGCCCCATTGTTGGTTTGTTTTCAGAAAGACAGACATAGAAGAATCTGGGGTTCTGTTTGTGAAGCACAAAACCGGAGTGTTTTCGTGATTTTGGGGAGTCTTGGATACTTGTGTTTGTGGTTTTCGGGGCGGCATTTTGTTTGTTGGTGTAAATTATGTTAAACAAGATATTGAGCAAGGTTTCCCGGAAGTCTTCTAAGCGTTCTGAAAGTCGGGATGGAGGCCATACATTGTACTCGAATGGTCCCAGCTACTCGAAAAGTGGTGAGCTGGGGACTAGTAAGGCTGGTAATGTGATTTCGTCTGTGCCAGCTGGTGGGTTTGTTTCGGATGTTGGGAACAGTTATGGCAACAAGAATGCAAAGGGTGTGAATTTGAAGTTGAATGGCTTTGTGGCTTCATCTTCTTATGAAGCATTGCCTGGATTCAGAGATGTTCCCAATTCTGAGAAGCAGAACTTATTAGTCAGAAAGCTTAACTTGTGCTGTGTTATATTTGACTTCACGGACCCAACTAAGCATCTGAAAGAAAAAGAGATCAAGCGCCAGACACTGTTGGAAGTAGTGGATTATGTGACTTCAGCAAATGGTAAATTCTCAGAAATTGTGATGCAAGAGGGTATTAAAATGGTGTCTGCAAATTTGTTTAGGTCATTCTCTCCACAGCCACGGGAGAATAAGGTTGTAGATGGCTTTGACTTGGAAGAGGATGAGCCTTCAATGGATCCTGCTTGGCCTCACTTACAAATCGTTTATGAGTTTTTGTTAAGATTTGTTGCATCACCTGAGACAGATGCAAAATTAGCTAAAAAATATGTTGATCACTCATTCATTCTTAAGTTGCTTGATCTCTTTGACTCTGAAGATCCTAGAGAGAGGGAGTATTTGAAAACAATTCTGCACAGAACTTACGGAAAATTTATGGTGCATCGCCCATTCATCAGGAAAGCTATCAACAATATCTTCTATAGTTTTATCTTCGAGGCTGAGAAGCATAATGGGGTATCTGAACTTCTAGAAATTTTGGGCAGTATTATAAATGGGTTTGCGCTGCCACTGAAAGAAGAACATAAGTTGTTCCTTGTTCGGGCTCTAATTCCCTTGCATAAGCCCAAATATCTAGCAATGTACCATCAACAGCTATCTTATTGCATTACGCAATTTGTGGAAAAAGATTGCAAGCTTTCTGATACTGTCATAAGGGGTTTGTTGAAGTACTGGCCGGTCACTAACAGTTCAAAGGAAGTATTGTTTCTTAGTGAGCTGGAGGAGGTTCTAGAAGCAACTCAGCCATCTGAATTCCAGCGCTGCATGGTTCCCTTATTCCGCCAGATTGCTCATTGTTTGAACAGTTCTCACTTTCAGGTAGCGCCTCTGTCTATACTTTTTTGTTTTACTTCATTTATTTATTTTTATATTTGCATGTTATAGTATTTCTCTTCAAACATACTCTAGTTCTGCAGTCATTTTATTGTAGTCCAGTTTGGAGCATTTACTTTATTCATCACCTCCTGAGTTAAAGCTGTTTCTGAATTCACTTGGGGTTTCCATGTACTAAGCCTCAACTCATGTCTGACTTCTAAAAAGAAGGGAGGAGGGAATCCCCTTAATCTAGTTGGATGTTTTTGTTGACTTTGTTAGTCTTCCCTCAGTCATCACTTTAGGATATCTCTGCTGGAAGACTTCATGTTGTTGAGGTCTTTGGGAAGTTCTTTGTTAACAATGTTTTCATAATTTGGAGAGAACTCAGAGAAGTGTGTTACACCACATTGGAATAATTGAAATTAGACATCATAAGATACTGAGTAAATGCAGCCTATGCGGGTAGCATGTGGCCTTTCTTATGTTTTTTTTTTGGGGGTATTGGGGGTGCTGCAAAGTAAGTACTGTTTAGAAGGTTTGGGAAGAAAACTAGAAAAAAAAAAAAAAAAAAAAAAAAAAAAAACTAAGAGTTTAAAGTTTGATCTTTGTGATATCTAGTTGTCCTGCAGTTGAATAATATATTCAGTGCTTAATGGTTTTAGTGTAGGCTTTCAGAGCAGCAGTTTATATAAAGCTTTCTGTATGGAAGTGGTGGCTATTGTGAGGACTTAGAAAATTTCATGGAGAACTTAGGTGCTTGTCGGATATCAGTTTGGTTGCATAGAGAACTTTAAAAGTACCATTTTGATTGCATATTGTGTTCTAGTATTATTAACAGTATGAACTAAATTGCAAACGTGATCCATGAGCAGGATTTTCTGTATCTTTTTCGGTTTTGTTCTTGCAGGCTATACTCCTTTGAACTTAAATGGTTATGCATGTGGATTTTCTTTGCTGTAAATGAATTGACATTACTATGTATAAATCTCAAAGTTTTATACCATATAATATTTGACATTACTATGTATATAAACCCTAAGCTTATATGAATAAGGATTTCTATGGTAAATGTTTAAAACTGCAGAAATAAGTAGGTCCTATGCTAATTGGTTATTCCATGGTGATGTTTCTCTGTAAATAGGTTCCTAAGCATCTTCGCTTCTTGAATTTAATGCAACCAGTTCTTGTTGTGTCAGGTGGCAGAGAGAGCTCTGTTTCTGTGGAACAATGATCACATTGAGAACTTGATCAAACAGAATCGTAAGGTTCTACTGCCCATTATCTTCTCTGCATTGGAGAAAAATGCTAGAAACCATTGGAATCAGGCTGTTCATAGCTTGACCTTAAATGTCCGCAAAATTTTCTATGATCTTGATCCCGAGTTGTTCAACGAATGCTTAGCTGAGTTCAAAGAAGATGAATCGAAGGAGGATGAAGTAAAAGCACGACGTGAGGCCACATGGAAACGTTTGGAAGAAGTTGCTGCAAAGAAAGCTTCGAGCAACGAACCTGTGCTTGTTCGTGGCAGAGCACCTCTGCGCACTGCTTCACGTTAGCTGGAGAGAGACTGTCGACAATTCAATGACATCAATATTTTTTGGGTTGAAACAGGATTGGTTCAGGTGGAATACTCATGCTTTGTTAATTGCTATATGTATGATGTAGTTCTAGGAAAGGTAGGTCCTGGCAGATTACCAGTCTCCAAGAAACTTCTGTCTGCCTCATTGATTGTTTCATTTCGAAGTTATTTTGTAGCTGTTCTTTGGCGTAAATTTTATACAGGAGTCTGCAATTCTGGAATACAAAGCATGGTTATTCAATCACTACATTTATGACTTGAAGACTTGTTAAGCATTCTCCTCTTTTTACAAAATAAATTAGATTGTGAAGACTAGGACACTTCTTCTGTGGCTATTATTCTTGAAGAGTAGGCATTATCTTCCTCTAGGGTTACACCATTGGCGTCAAATGATAATTGGGATCAAAGATTAAGTGGCATAGCTTAGCTGTTGAATTTGTAGCTTAAATCAAAATTGGCCGTAAGTGGTCTGCTTCCCATGCCATAATCCAATCCATGAGAGATAATCCACCCATTAGAGAAAGAACCAAAGCAGTTGCCAAATGGCAAAGAAAACTGATGACCTTCAGTAACAGCATCATAGCAGCACTTGGTACTGGAATTAGTACCGGCAAAAGGAACCTCCAAGTAACATGTGATGCTGGATTTCGCGTCTCCCCAATTCGATAGGATAACTTGGAATATGTGATCGTAGTACAGGTCTTCGAGATAGCTGGACATGAATACTGAATATCTCCAACCGTAACATGAATATAATCATGTTGATTGAAATTCTTCATTGGGGTTTTGAACTGTCACTGTAGTGGAAGGTGCTTCAGTTGTCTTCTTTGCTGTTCGTTGTGTGTAAGGTGGTGGTAGTGAAGTTGAACTTTGTGAGAGGGAAGCACGAGTTATGTCAAACTTAGCTGCATAGGTGGGTCGAAGAAGAACGTAACCATCAGAAGTTAAAAACAAAGCCAAAAAAGAGCAGGCCGAACATTGTCAATGTGGCCAATCTAAACCAGTTATCAGTTATCACTTATCACTGAATGTGTGAACGTAATCGGTAAGAACGAATCGCCTCGCCTATACCCTATGGTTGAACTATGCCGAACACTTGTATTGTGTTCGTTTTTGCTCATATAATAAATTCAACTGTGTGCCCATTTAGAAGTATCATATAGTAATCTCCTCACGAACTACTAACTCCGGGTTTTCTTCTAAGAATGACTATCAATATAACTGAAAGAAAGAAGTAAAACGGTTCATTTGGATTTTGAAAGAAATAATGTTCCCCTTGTTTTCACTTCAGTTAGGAAAATGTCATTTTATTTTATTTTCCAACCGTAGGAAATGAACAATTTTTATTTGATGATGTTTATTTTCTGCGAACCAAACTAGCTTTATGTCTGTTGTTTTTAACAAAAACAAGACTCTCATGTAGTGCTATAGTGTACGCAACATAATCGTTTTCACCTATTTTGTTCTTACTTTCTTATGAAATATGTATCTTGGTTTTTAGTGTTAAAATTTATTTATTTTCAGAACGTTGGCATTCCTAAAGTGTCAATGTATTTGCGGCAAATCAAGGTAGAACTAAAACAACATTCAACCCACTTCGCCTTAATCGGGTTGGAGATTTTCTTGTCAAGCTTGCAGTGATCACTGGCTGTTGTTGCTGCCCTTGCCCCTTCTTTGGGACAACTCCCTGAAACAATCAAAACAAGGTTTGTGGTTTGATGAGTTGGCACTGAGTTGGCGATCTTGACGTTGCTGGGATTGTTCTTCTCACATCGCACTCAAAACTTGTTTAAACAAAAAATGATTATCCTCTAATCCAAAGTTTGAGCTCACTGATGTGGTATTGGGATTGGAAAGTGAAAGCCTCCACCTTTTCTCTCTTTTCCCCAACCCCCCCTATCTTCTTCTTTTTTCCTTTACCTTCTCTTAGACTCACTCAAAGGTTTTAGATTTATATAATAATAATAATATTGATAAAAATGATTGTGACATTGTCAAAAGTCTTGTTCTTCAGGGCTGTTGTGGTCAGCTTGTCTTCTTCCTCAATCTCTCTCTGACCCCCAAAGAACCATGCTTTCTTGCTTCTCTTCGACTCTGCTTCTGTAAGTTTCCAGCTTTCGTTTTGGGTTTTCTGTATTCTATGTTTGTTTCTGTTTTCTTTTGCTTTTTGGCTTGCAAAGGTGTTAGCTTTTGCTTTTGTGGATTGTGCTTTTCTTTTCATTTGGTCATTTCATTGATGTGGGATGTAATCTTTGTGTTTCAGATCGCACCCAGATCGTGTCAGCCACTGAACCAACTTGGGTAGCTGCTGATTTGGCAAAGCTCATCAGCCTTTGCCTCAGCTGGAAGAAGATTAAAGATAAGAGCTTTCTGGTGTTATTGGTTTACTTGTTATTGGTTTTTGACTTTTAAGGTGTTTCTGCTTCTGGGTTTGACTCAAAGAGTTAGAGAGAGAGAGAATGATGCATCAAAAACAAGACTTGTGCTTGCTTTGATTATTGCTTCTGTGATTAAGTTTATGGGAATGGGTGTCTCTATCTGGGTTTTGAGTTTTGAATAAGATGGATTATGTTGTTCATTGGTTCTAGATGGTTTGCTTGTATTGGGGTATGACTATGATTTGAGGTGTGGATTGGGTTTTGGTTTGAAGGAGCCTGCGGGATTTGATTAGATTGTGTTTGTGGTCATTTTGTTAATCAAGTCATGATCAAGCAGATACTTGGTAGGCTTCCAAGGAAGCCCTCAAAGTCAGCTGACAATCGTGAATACGGGGGTGCGTCTGCATCTTCATTGAATGCTTCAATCAGTTCAAGAAAGAGTGACTTAGCTAGTGATAGGCCAATAAACGCGAACAGCGTACCTGTTTTGGACCTTGATGGTGCTTCGCGTTTGGCCAATCGTGGTGGAAGTAAGCTCCCCCAAGTTGTAAATTCGAAGCTGAATGGTAATTCTGTTGCTGCTTCTTATGAAGCGTTGCCAGCATTTAGGGATGTGCCAGGCTCTGAGAAGCAGATCTTGTTTATCAAGAAGCTGAACTTGTGTAGCGTTGTGTTTGACTTCACTGACCCAGCAAAGCATCTGAAGGAAAAAGACATCAAACGTCAGACATTGCTTGAGCTGGTGGATCATGTTAGTTCTGCCAGTGGAAAATTTAATGAAACTATCATTCAAGAGGCTATAAAGATGGTGAGTGTGAATTTGTTCAGGTCACTCTCTCCACAACCCCGTGAAAACAAGGTTTTGGAATCTTTTGATATGGAGGATGATGAGCCTTTGATGGACCCTGCATGGCCACACTTACAAATTGTGTACGAATTTTTTCTCAGGTTTGTTGCATCTCCTGAGACAGATGCAAAATTGGCTAAGAGGTACATTGATCAGTCCTTTGTTCTCAAGTTGTTGGATCTCTTTGATTCCGAGGATCCTAGGGAGAGGGAGTATCTGAAAACAATTCTGCATCGTATCTATGGAAAGTTTATGGTGCATCGCCCATTCATAAGGAAGGGAATAAACAACATATTTTTCCGTTTCATTTTTGAAACAGAAAAGCATAATGGGATTGCTGAGATGTTAGAGGTTTTGGGCAGTATAATCAATGGATTTGCTCTTCCACTTAAAGAAGAGCACAAACTCTTTCTAACTCGGGCTCTGATCCCCCTTCACAAACCTAAATGCTTATCAATGTACCATCAGCAGTTGTCATACTGCATTACTCAGTTTGTAGAGAAAGATTGCAAACTGACGGATACTGTTATAAGAGGCTTGTTAAAGTATTGGCCGATCACTAGTAGTTCAAAGGAAGTCATGTTCCTAAGCGAGCTGGAGGAAATCTTAGAAGCAACCCAGCCTGCAGAATTTCAAAGGTGTATGGTTCCTCTCTTCCGCCAAATAGCTCGTTGCTTGAGCAGTTCACACTTTCAGGTAGTGATTTGTGTCTTCAATTAGTTCACTATTTTCTATTGCTTTAATATATTTGGCGTGTTCTGACTTGGTAAGCTCTTCAGTTTTTTTTTTTTTTTTCGTTTTCTGGAAACATGTTTTTGTGGGAGGGACCCTATATCTTTCTTACCATTGTCCCCCAAAGAACTTTGCTTCTAAGTTCTTGTGCTAAGTTGGTAGAGGTATAGACCCTATATCAAATTATCAATAACTTGAGATTTATGTTTCTAAAGTCTAAACCCTTGCAGTATCGCATTTTTGTTTTCAACATTGTTACTGGAAATAGGACAGATAAAGCCTTGTGAATTGTTTTCTTTGGACTACTGCAGACTTGTAGGTGGTTAACCTTACAACTGATAATATGAGATAAGCATACAATGTCACTTAGTTATATCTGCAGATGCATGTCTACATGTTTTCTGATGAAGAATTCCAACTGGTGGCCACTGAATATTATTGATCGTTGTGCTAGATTGCATTTTCTATCGCTATGTTATTATCGTCATGAATAATTTGACTAATGGTAATGGCATAATAAGATTCAAATACTGATATTTAGCCCCCCATTAAGCAGTTCGGAATAATAATAATAATGTAATTTTTGGAGGTAAATCATTTAACAGCATCAGTTGGGACTCTATAATTTGTCATGGCTCAAGAAATATGCTAGAGTATTATTGAGCATAACAAGAATATAATCGTGGACTTGGCCTCAAATACTTTATATTAATAGCCTTTCAAGTTTTGGTTAAATTCCTCTCTTTATGAACTCCTGATTGAGAAGATAATGATAAGTCAGAATTGGGATCATAGTTTTGTTTCTGATGAGTACAAATGATGTGCCCAATCTGATCCTTCCTGAACCAAAATGTTGTGCTGAATGATGCTTTTGCTTCTACAGGTGGCAGAGAGGGCTTTGTTCTTATGGAACAATGAACATATTGAGAACTTAATCAAACAAAACCGTAATGTCATACTGCCCATTATCTTTCCTGCTTTGGAGAAGAATGGGCGAAGCCACTGGAATCAAGCAGTCCACAGCTTGTCGCTGAACATCCGGAAAATCTTCTCTGATGCTGATCCTGAGCTAGTTGAGGAGTGTTTGCTCAAATTTCAGGAAGATGAAGCGAAAATGGAAGAGATTAAAAGAAAACAAGAAACCACCTGGAAGCGCTTAGAAGAGATTGCTGCTTCCAAAGCTGTTAGTGGGAAGCAGTGCCCTGCCTGAACCCTGTTTAAACATCAATGAAATAGAGCCATAAATTCCTGTAGACTTGTAGCATGGCGCTCTGATACCTCTTTCTCACTGCTGATTTTAATTGTTTGGGAGGGGTATCATGTGGTTGGGTCAAACACCAATTGATGGGTCCATAATCTTATCTGTTCATCAATCCCTCTACTTTCGGGCTTGCACCCTCACCTTCAGGAGACACTGTAGACAGCATTGAAGTTTGTGATTTTGGAGTTGCACAGATACTGTATGCAAGATACCACAGAACAGGAGTTACAAGCTGCATTACACATTCAGGATGGTGAACATAGTGCTATAGTTGATGGTTGTAAAGGTTAACATGAAGAAGCCACTAAATATAGGTAATTCTATTCACTCGGAGTTTTATTTAATCGGTTCAAAGTACTTGTTGAAAATGTTTTGTGTCATTTCATTATGCATTTGTATCATAATATCCATCTTTTGGTCAGAAACGATCCTTTTTGTGTGGTTTTCTTTTTATACATATATAATTCATCCACAGATTGCTTTTAATGGAATACTTGAATCTATGTTATATTTTGTCGACTATGTCAAAGCAAGTTCCCCTCTTTACTGTTTCCTATCCAAGTACTGGCCTTTTACTTTCTTTCATGTCATAGTTGGAAATGAAGAAATTATTTTTAATTTTATTACTAGTATGATGAAAGCAGTAATGAGACGGGGGACATATGCGAAGGACTAGATAACTATCTCAATTATGTGAGAACTATAAGCATGAACTACTTGAACCATAGAATTGGAAGAGAACCAAAAACCAAAATGCTCAATCTTCAGAGTTCAGTGGCAGAGAAGCAAACTCCAGAAGCTCATTATCGCATAATCGCATTCAAATTTAGCCATGTCTTCTTCATCCAAGCTCTCACCCATGCCTCTCTTCCATTACCAGGTCTGTACTCGGTATATATCGGAGCATTTTTTTTATAGGCACGTTAGGAATGCATGGCCAGAAGGGATCAGTGTTGCATAATAAAAACGGCAAACCTAACCCAACCGCTGAACCCGAAAAGTCAACTTTTCCGTAAGAGGCTTAGAAGCTTGTGGAAACACATCTTCACCTTGCAGTTTCTTGTCATAATCAAAGTTGGTGTCCCTTGTTAGTTGTTACATTTCTTATTCGTCACAAAGGTGGGAACCATTCTTTCTCGTGAATGAACCACATGGCAAATCACAGCTGAGGGTTGAGTACTGATTTTTGCATTCATAGTGGACTTTGCATATGAGGGCTGTTAGAGACTTAGAGCCTCCACACGAGTAGGAGCAGCATCGTCCACACACAAGCCCCGGGATGCTTTGGCTTTAAGCCTAGCTAAACTGGATGCATCAAACACAAACCTCTGTCGAAATCTTTTCTATCCTAATCACATTAGATGGCATGATGGATTCTCTGTCCCTAGGTTGAGCTATAGAGGCTGAACTTGGGCAGGGTGTCATGTTTTCAACAACACTTTAAGATGTTGTACCATCTGCAATCTGGTGTGAAATACAGATGACAGTACCACTACCACCACAATTAAACAAGTTCAACTGAACAGCCATGGCCTCAAGTGCCCTGTTTGTCTATTCTAATGACGGCTAAGATTGTAGGAATCAAGGGAAGAAGTTGTTGCACCAAATTTGCTTTATTCTAGTCACCATGATCTACTGAATCAAATGGTGTAGGTTTATCTCTCTGACCTTTAATTTGAACATGCATCTGCATCTGTAGTGCCCTTTGACATTGACATATATAGTGCCCCTTCAATGGTGGTCACTACTAATAATTTGTACCTTAGGCCAATAAAATACCTAGCTAGGTGCCTAGGTATGTACTATATACCTTCAACTTGATAAGTTTAAGCTTTCCTCATCTTCATTCGGTGATTTCACTTTAAACTTATACTGTTTGAGGACCATAATTCACGATGATGATCAATGTAAAGCCACAACACTAAGAAGTGAATGATTAGGGATATGACCTCATTACTTTTCATCCTATACATACATGATTCATTTGCATCAAACAATAGCAGTACTGCCAAGCATGGAAGTTGAAATAGTATCCAGAGAAACCATCAAACCTTCCACCCCAACCTTGCCACATTACAGAACATACAACCTTTCTTTTCTTGAACAGTTGAATCCTCGTACTTACACACCAATTGTTTACTTCTACCCCAAGGAAGCATCTGCTTCTGACCATTATCCTAATTTTTGTGATAAATCCGATCAGCTCAAGAAATCTCTGTCAGAAACACTAGCCATATACTACCCATTTTCCGGTAGGATCAAAGATAGAGTCTCCATCGATTGCAATGACGAAGGAGTCATTTTTATAGAAGCAAGAATCAAAGTCCAGCTGTCTCAAATTCTCGAGCAGCCGAAAGATGAGGAGCTGGACCTGTTATTCACAGACAAGTTACAGTGGAACGATGACTCCAATCTAACAGTCATCTTGGCTGTGCAAGTAAGCTTCTTCGACTGTGGTGGAATGGCAATTGGTATCTGCATGTCACATAAAGTAGCTGATACTTCCACCATGATCAACTTCATCAATGACTGGGCAGCCATGACCCGTGATCACAAAGCTGATCAATATGTGTCTCCCAAGTTTATTGCAGAAACTGTATTCCCCCGGGGTGAGATTCCACTGCCACCAGAATCTGTGATTGAGAAAGGAGACTGCATTTCCAAGAGATATGTTTTTGATGCCTCAAAAATTGCTGCCCTCAAAGCCCTGGTATGTGACAAAGTGCAAAACCCCACAAGAGTTGAAGTTGTGACTGCTTTCATCCATAGATGTGCCATATCTGCCTTGAAATCGAATTCTGGCTCCTTATCGAACCCTAATACCCTTTTGATCCAGACGGTGAATATGCGTGCTAGAATGGTTCCTCCATTGCCGAAAAGCTCAGTAGGTAGCATGGTTTGGTACTATGCAGTGTCCACAGCCGAGGAAGAGAGTGTGATAGAGTTGCATGAGCTGGTGACTCAAATGAAGGAGAGGATGGCCCAATTCTGTGGTACCTATTTGGAGAAGTTTGGTAAAGAATGGCCTTCGATCTTCTTGGAGTGTATGGAAGAGTCAAGGAAATCGTTTCATATACAGAATCTGGTTGTGTACAGATGTAGTAGCTGGTGTAGATTCCCAATTTATGAAGCAGACTTTGGCTGGGGAAAGCCAATTTGGGTCACTATTGCTAGCTGTGTGCTGAAAAATACTATCTTTCTGATTGATGCTAGGAATGGGGAAGGAATTGAAGTATATGTGAATTTGGAAAAGCAACACATGGATATGTTTGAGCGTGATCCTGAGCTTCTGGCATTTGCTTCTTTGAATCCAAGTGTGCTAATATAGACTCTAATATGTGACCTTGAACGATATTTTGGTTGCGAAATATCTTTGTACTCCCCATGTTTTCAGTATGAATATTTTCAATCATTTTATGAATAAGTAATTCTGATTCTCTTATTGACGTTGATTACATTGTAATATAGCTGGGGATAATTAACTAGATGAACCTTTTACAAGCCATATAAGTATGAAGGTCTAATCAAGAGAATAAAACATGCAGCCTGATACAATTATAAGGTTTCTGTGATGATCATCAAGACCATGACTTGAGCAGGATGAAAGGAATTAATAAGATTAACCTTAGATCAGTTTTACAGTAGTACTAGCAGTCATCACAAGCCTTAATGAAGGCATAAATATCAGTCCAGAACTTGATGAATCATATAAACTTACAGCGATATACAGTTACACATACATGAAGCATATAACTTTTGTTCAGATCATCACAATATGAATAGTACACAGAGCTAGCTAGGTAGCTAAATGTATACACCTCAGCTGTGACGATGAATTTCATGTTGAGGAAGAAGCATATAGAGTATCCGAGTATAAACACGTCACAGAAACCTCACCGCGGATGATAGATTATTGGGATTCTATCCCTTTTACATTAGGACTGTACGAATTCTGGAACAAATTGCATACCAAGAATGTAGGTTAAGTTGATTCTGAACTGATTATCTGCAGATGAAGTAGAGGAATGTGGCTTATGAGTTATGACTTTATTGTGCTCATTCTACTTTCAATTCTATAACAGATTGAAAACGGAGGTCCTCTCAGGCCCAAAACAGTCCCCAACCAGATCAGTAGTACTACAGAATTAGATAGGTTGTATTGATATAAGTCATATAACTATATATGTGCATCTGATGATGCAAAGAAATATTTGAAATTCTGAATCCATTGTTTTTCTTCTTCTTTCTTCTTTTTTCTTCTAATGTCCACTTATTGACATGTGTAAATTGCATGTAGTAGTCTAACCAAAGCAATATAATTAATCTTATAATGATAACTGAATCCCTAGATTCAAAATCACTCTAGCCAATTTGATCTACCACTTACAACTCTAGGAACTCAACTAGGATTTACAGTGGCTTGACCTTAGGCTAAACCGGTTTACATGTCTCTCTCATATATAATGAGCTAGAAGCCATTGTCACCGAAGTATGAAAAAACATTCTGATCGATCACATTACTGTTTAGCATGGCTTGAATTTAGGCAAACCAAGATGAAAATCCAGATATGAAAAGATTATTTTTGATATCAAGTGTGGTAACATTAATAATCTGCGCAGTGACCATATGAAAACAAGAGGAAGAACGATTCAGTACTACAGATGAAATTGATAATGTTGACCGTAAATTGAGAGGATCCAAAACAGTATTACCAAGTCAGATGACAAGGTTTGAACTGATTGTTTCTGCCTTATCTTTCTTAGGAGATTGAACTTTGGGGTCCAATTGTTAAAGAATGACATACTTTCAATAGAAACAATCCCACATCCGAAATTAAACTAAGTAAGCAGTCCCTTAAATATTTTGGAATCACATGTATGTTTGTCCCTTCGGGGACATCCGATAAAATTGGAACGATACAGAGAAGATTAGCATGGCCCCTGCGCAAGGATGACACGCATAAATCGAGAAATGGTCCAAATTTTTTTTGCGTTTTTTTTCCATGATCTTTCCTACCCCTGCTCCTGTTGTTGGATCCAAAGACTGTCTCCCAGATGTGCTTAAACTTCAAATCAATGATACGAACTGATTTTACCAACTCTCTTTGGTAAGAATATATATACTTCTGCAGTTCTGCAACTATTGTGAGCTTGTTTCAACTAAAACCAAAAGATTTGGCCTGCTTGATCAAACAGAATTACTGCTGATATAGAATTTCCCTCATTGTTGAGTTCCCAGAAAGCTACTGACAAATGTGATCTTCATGTCCTAGAAATCTAGCATTCTACGCTTCTACGGATAGAACGTTCTCACAGAAATAACAATGCTGGATAAAAGGCGAAGGTTGAACCATTAAACTTCCCCAATAAAAAGGTGTAAGAAGCCAATGTATCAATCTAATATCACTGCAGCTTAATTATGTGACTAGTAGGTGTTGATAACATATGCAATTGATAGAATAAAAAAAATATATGCAATTGATAGAATAAAAAAAATATATGCAATTGATAGAATAAGCCCCTACAGAAGTCCTTCGACACTGATCAGACGAGAAAAGCAGTAGAGAGTAATAATGAGCAGCCATATATTAGAAAAATGGAAGTCACTTTATTTAGCAATGAGGTAAATCATACCCCCAACAATTGGGAAACTTTTAGTGCAATACAGTTGTCTCGTAACCCTTTCATAAGAACAAATATTAGTCCTATATTGTGAAACAATTTCAATTGTTCAATCTGCAAAAATCTGCGGACGAATCTCATGGTTTGTTTTAGTTTGGTTCTGAGAAAAAATTGTTGATGGATGGCATGATCTGGGGCTTTTTGTTGCGGACAAACCTCCTAACAGCATTTTCTCTGTATTTCTCACCCTCTTCAAAGTTGTCTAGAATTCCAGCAGCTCTGTTCTCCTTTGTAACCCTGCAACAATATGTCATACAGTCAGACACTGAGGATTAGTTAAACTGTTGACATCACAAATTTCTAGTTATTCTACTGTCTAAAGCTCGATTTGCTTAGAGCAATTCCAGAAAAAAGGATTTGAATTCAAGAATGAGGCTGAACTCGTTTGAAAAATTGCAAAAGATAGACATGATGAATTGATATAACTATATGCACTGGATGATGAAGCAAATTCATTTGTCTTCAATCTTCTATATTCCAAGCATTGTCATCTTATAAATGTCAACGAAATCCCAAGATCTTTAATCATTCCAACAAATTGTGAAACATCACTCTGCTACACTAAGCTACCTAAATAAGATTTCCACATTAACTTACAATTGGATATATGTAACATATAAATGACTGATATATATGTACCTGACTTCAGGGTTGCCAGTGATGTTCCTAACGAGTTGCATTGCACAGATACCAACAGCAACACCAGTTGCTGCAAAGAGCGGGTACACCTACATATATCCAACATGAAGAACAAATCAAACCACAAATAAACAAGATCAAAATTTACAGAACAATTCATTTCATAAATTAGACCCTTATCCTAATTTTCTTTAAACTACATACTATCCGAATTCTCTCCCAAATCACCACATCTATACAAAACCTGGACTCAGCACATACATCATTCAGAAATCTGACATATATCATGGTTCATCTACTGTCTAGCATATGCAACGTTCCAACAAACCATGTGTTCAACTGGCATGATATAAGAACAATTTTTTCAAATCAAATCCCATACGTCTCTTCGTGTACTACAACTCAATCAACGACTACCTGATTTACCCTCTCAAACCTTTTTTTACTCTAGGGTTAACATCTATATATGTGGTTAAATCTTGAACGACAACACAGGCCAAATATAAAGTTCTCGGTTTCTCATAAAACTAAGATCCGAGTATGTAACCAAAGCTAGAACTCTATGTTACAAACCCTTCCCCCTCACGTTTTCATCAACCAAACAAAAAGTCTGATAAAACAACGTACGTACAACAGAAGCGAGAAAAAGAGAAAGGTGAAAAGGGTACCTCGGGCCTGATCCATCTGCTAGCCATGGTCGAAGCTTCTGGAATAAACAGCGAGGAGAAGAGATCGGATTCGGGATATGAAACCCTTCTTCTTCTTCGCCGGCCAAGAAGAAACAGATGAAGAGGAATGAGAGATAGAGCTGAACACGTAAAAGGAAACGTATCTTCTTCCTATTTATTGAGAGTTGATACGACGCGTATTTAGACTCCCGAGAAAAACTGAGAATGCAACCGAGAAAATCGAAGGCGTGTATGGAAAGGAAAGGAATAAAAACCAGCGGTCAGCTTTCGACGCCCAACTGTCTTATGGGCTATTATAATTAGCGGCACATGCTCTTCTAAATCTTTGTGGTTACAACTTTCCCCCTGAACCCTTTTTCAAAAACTTTTTTTATACGGAAAAAAATTACAAGGCGAAACATTTTGGATAACCGGAGTTTACATCATCAAAGAGCAAGGCTCTAATAACCAAGCTTGAAATACTATTACTCTATATGTGAGCATCTAGAAGTTGGTGTCATTTATGAGTAACGGCGTCCGTCACAAAATTGACCTTTATATTACTCTATAGTCTATACACAGGCTCTAATAACCAAGCTTAAAATACTATTATTCTATATGTGAGCATCTAAAAGTTGGTGTCCTTCATGAGTAACGGCGTCCGTCACAAAATTGACTTCTATATTACTCTATAGTCTATACACATACATGAAAGAAATGGAAGAGAAAGATCTTGCAATATTCTTAACCACGTTCACCTGGTCATCTACTGACCGGGGAGGGATTTGGTCAAACGCACCATTAGATCAGGTCATTTAAAATCTAACGGTTGAGAGATAATGAGACTAAATTAACCTAAAACACATTATTTTATATTTTTAAGTCTTTAATCAACTCTTTCTTCTACCCAGACGTCACTTCTCAGTTCTCCCAATCTCCCAAAATCCTCCTCTTCTCGTCCTTCTTTTCTCCTAAAAACAATCCAAACATCAAATTTGGTGGAACCCAATGATGGCATTTGTCGGGGACAGAGACCCAACGCCTGGAAGTTTTCTCCTGATCTCCTCGTTTCCGTCTTCCCCTCTTGTTCTTCTCTTCTTCTCCCTCTCCTTTCATAAAATTCATCAAATTGCTGGAAAACCACCGAAATAATTCACCATAGCGAAGACCCAACAGACAAATGCTAGGAGGTGCTGCTGCCGTCGTCACGATTCACAAATGCTATCGCCGTTGCCGAAACCGTCGAACAAACTTCGGTCTCCACCTCCTACACCCTCCCCAACACAAAACTTGTTGCTTGAGATAATCAAACTAGGAGAAGACATCCTTGGCATGTTTGATTAGCAATATGGGTTTTTAGAAAATTTCAGAATTTGGGGAGCTAGGAGAAGAGGATGCGAGTAGAAGACGGGGGAGACCACGTCTGGGTTTTCAGCAAATTTCAGAGTTTGGGGAAGAGGAGAAGATAAGTGAGAAGGCAATATTACTTTTTTTTTTTTTTTTTTTTTATCAAGAGAAGGCAATATACTAAAATAGGTTTTAACTCAATTAATCTCAACCCTTAGATTTAAATAAGCCAAATCTAATGGCTATTGACCAAATGTTCCCTGTCACAGGTGAACGGGACTGTATTCTTAATATCCACTTGTGCAATCTCCAAGAGGTGCTGATTCTCCCATTAACGACATCTATTACCAGTTTTGAGTTGTCTTTCATTTGGATGTTTAGCATTCAAATTAATGATCTATAATCTATCTAACAACATACATAAGAAAGAGACCAATACGAAGACCGAATAGAGTATTGAAATCTATGTTAGCGAAAAAGATGGTATAAAATAGGCTCAATATGTTGGTGGATTGACTCATCAAGAACGTAATGGTGGATTTGACTCATCAAGAACGTAACAAGTATTTGTCGTACATTGCAACATAAGTGGCAGTGTCATATGCAAAGGAGACGAAATTGAAAAGAAAAGGAAAAATTAATTTGGTCATGGGAAGAAAACAAATATTAATCAAATATTCTTCATCTCATAGAATAAGCTCTACCGGTGCGTAAAACCCTAGTTCTTGCGTGAGTTCACTATCTCTCATGTTCGACTGCGTCATTGTGTTGGTACGGGCCTTTGGCCGTGTTGGCACATGATGTGTGCGACCGGACGAGATGCTTATTCCAGGGGCGTGCCCAAAGCTCTTGAAGGTTGGGTGTGAGGGTTTCATTCTTCTCCTCTCGATCTCGGTGGAATACGGTGGCAATCTCTGGCACTATATTGTAGATGATGGCTGGGATCGAGGATGGGCTGAGTCATTTCTTGATCAGAGCGACATCTAATGGCAATCCATGGAGAACATACAAGACTTACTGGCTAGAAAGGGACGGTTGCAGATTTCTGACTTTTGTTTTGGATTATGATCTCACCCAAACAGACAGAGGCATGGTGGTGGTGGATGCTTGAGAATGGTGGTGGGGATATATGTATGGTGGCTGCGCAGCGGGCCTGTGTGGCTGCTGGTTTCGACGAAGACAAAGGGACAGACGTTTCTCGTGGCTTTGACTGCCTGGGCTTGGGCATGGCTTGTGGACTTTAACTGGACTGGTGCTTGGGCTTGCTATAGGGCTTTGGCCCAAAACTTTATTTCCTTTAAGTTTTATTATTTTGTAGCGTTGGGCATGGGACGACATTATGTAAATCCCGGACGGGACGAGAATGCAGTTTTTAAGAATTGATCTCGTAAGGCCCGATCTCGATCAGTAATGTGATGAAATCAGGATTAATAGAGTACGAAGGGTCATTATAGGGACGAAATCCCTTAAGCTACCATTACTCATGTCTCATTCTTGTCGTTAATGGAAAATAGGAATAAACAATCAGACAGTACAATGAATAAATCACAACGATATATATAAATATATATATATATATATATATATATATATATATATATTGATGTTTCCTTTGGATTACAAGAATTCAACTTGTCCCCAATTATATTCCATCAAGCGCCTCTAAGCCCCAATCTCGATCTCGTCCGGTGGAGCCCCGAAGTCGGCAAAGGTCTCTAGCCTTTGTCGCCAATCTAGGTTCTGGTCGTTCTGTTGCTAGACGAGAATAGATCTAATCCTTCGGGTATTAGAATATTATTGCTTTTGGTGTTGTCTGATAAAGTTTTGGCACGAGGTTAATCTGAAGATTAGCGACGGCTAGGAAGTGAGATGATGGTGGTTTTGCTTTACCAGATCGGAAACTTCTCTTATATTAGTTTCTTGGGTCATTGAGATCCAAAACTTAGCTTAGAGATTCGTATTTGTCATGGTATGGAGTTGTAGGCTATCATTGTGTGGTTTGTCGTCGTGTAGATCATCGATGGTAGCGACGGTGGCGCGGATTTGATTGAGGCGGTGACAAGAGACACAGTGGTGTGGCTAGAGTGTGATGGGATGTGGCAGATGGTGGGCCTTGACTTGGCTTTGGTGGGTTGCCTTTGGGGCTCTCTAATTCCTTGCTTTTGTAAGGAGCTTTATAGGTATTTAGCTTGGCTATTTACTGTTATTTTCTTGTATTATAACACTAAGCACGTTAGGTGCACTCTATGTATTAGGTACTTAATTTTTATCTAATTTTATGTCGTTAGGCTTATGTTCTATGAGCGTAATGAAAAATGAAATAATGCTAGCATACAAACTCCTCCAAGTTACCATGCGCTGATAAGAGAATGTATGTATCCGTGCTATTCTGACAATTTCTCAAAAATTCGAATGAAATTGCTATGCTTTACTCGAAAAGAAAAAAAAATTCAAACAGTACGTACGGTCCAACCGACGAACAATACATTTAATAAAAAAGAACCGACGAACAATTTCCCTGTTTAACTAAATATTATGCGGTTTTTAGGAATTGGCTTGGCTGCATCTCGCTCGGGCTTTTTCCTCTCTCTCGATCTCTCGCCGGTTTGCATATCTTTTTCTTCATCTTTCTCGACCTCCTGAAGCTTCCAGAGATCTCGACGCCATCTCTTTTTTCCTTTCTGCTCCTTTTCTGTCTTGCCCGTTCTCTCGCTTCTTGCTCTTGAAACCTTCTAGAGCAGATCTTTTTCCTTCCTGAAGAATCGAGAGTTTCTCCTTTTTTCCTCTCTTTCACTGTCTTTTGTTTGACAGTCTCCAGGTGTGACGAACCCAGCTCTCTCCTCTACACAATTTACAGTACAAGGAGATCACGTCTTCAGTTAAGCTCTCTTTCTCAGGCTCTAACGAGATTTAGGCCACGACACAGCACAAACAGAGGTATACAATTATACCTCTGCATATAATTGCGGCCGTTCTTGCTTTGATCGAAATCCAAACTTAGGCTCTTCAAATCTCTGATTCAAGCAGGTCAGTGATCAGAGATATCCGAATTACGGTATATAATGTGATAGGTTTTTCGATCATCAGTCCGGAGAGACGGAGGAGATCAACAGAGGAAGAAGGAGAGGAACTGGACTATCAGTCGGGGTAGTCTGTCTAATAAGGAAAACTAATTTGATTTCTTGGTCTTTGATTGTGGGGCTCTTCAAAACTGAATCTTGAGTTTCCCAAATGGTTATTTTTGATTATTTGTTAATTTCTTGATTATTGGTCAAGTAGATTGATTCAGAGATGCAGTTTTGATCGTATCCTGCCCTCAAATCTAGAACCCAGATAAATAAAAATCTACAACTGTTACAGTAACTACTGATGCAGTGAGCAAGTGAAATTGGAGAAAAAGTTGTTGGACTTAGAAGTAGTGGTTAAATCAGTGGTCTTTGTAATTAAGTGGTTTTGATCATTGACGTAGTATTGTTGTTTAGATAAAGGCAAAGAGCTATTAGTGTAAAGCCACCTTAGATTTTCGGTGTACTAATAAAGTTTGTCTATGTATTCTTTGTGTTGTATGGATTATTTGATGACAGAATAATTTTTTAGAGTAGCTTCAGGCCAACGTTTTGGTAATGTTGCCACATTTTGATATACTTCTATTAGGTGGGAATTATGGGATTAGTAGATGTTGTGTTAAAACTTCTATTAGGTGGGAATTATGGGATTAGTAGATATACTTGCATTCTAATTTAGGTGTGCCATCCAAATCATTATGTTCCAGGAAGAAACAAAGCTTTTAACTGATTTCTTCTCTCACGTATTGTGTATTTTGTGATGTGTAGTTACATCTGATGTGTATATTTAAATTGTGTTTTTTCTTCTTTTCTTTAGTCTATGCTTTCTCTATCAAACGCTCTTCCTAACAACACTAATCTCCAGTTACTTGGTTTGCATATAATTTCTGAATGTGGGACTGTTAGGCTTAAAACGTCTTGGTTAGTTCTCCACTTCTACTGTATGTAGTTCTCTGTTGGCAAGATTTCAATCAGTGTCAATTTAAGTCTATTTAGATCTGCTTTTCAATTTTCATTTTACCCTGAACTCCCACTTTTTTTTCTTCTCTTGCATCTGCAATGATCTATTTCTATTTTTGTTTCAAATTAAAAAGATAAAATCATAAAATTGCAAAATCAGCAACATTTTACTCAAGCTAGTAAGAATTGTTCCAAGATTTTTGTTCTTGTCTGCAAATTCGTATTGTTCTTTGTATAATCATACATGTCATACAAGTATAAAAGCAAATTCATATTCCTTTGCTTTTACTATTATTTTCTATTCACTTTTCTTACTTTTGTGACCTTTTTGCTTATTTGTGTTCTTTCTTACATGTGACGTGTTGCCTGTGACTTACAACTTAACATTTACAAATTTGGCCTCTTTTACAACTAATGCATATGTGGCACTAAAGATATATTTCAACTCATGTGGTTCTTCCATCTTTCGTTCTAATTTTCTTTTCTTGCTCTTTGGGTCTCGACTTTTTTTTCATCCCTATTCTGTTTTTGTATGCAGTGCTGCATCTAATTCAAATCTTTAAAATGTGGAACATGTGTGCGGAGAAGAAATTGGTAGATGCAGAGGATTAACTTTGCAGTATAACTGTATAAGACATTATATTATTGCCGCCCAGCATCCGGGAGCAAACATTAGAACATGTACTTAAATGCATCCTCCTTCGTTATACTCTTTTACTTTGTACATAAATATGTTGTGTACATGCTTAAATTCTCAAAATTTATCATCTTTGAAGATTAATACATATGAATAACGAAAATAAAGATCCTGCAGCAAAGCGCAAAAAAGACAAGAACAAGTACAACACCCCCAAGTACCGCTTCGTCGTCTGCTTCACCAACAAGGACATCGTCGCTCAGATCATCTCCTCCACCATTTCCGGCGACCTCGTCCTCGCCTCCGCCTACTCCCACGAGCTCCCCCGCTACGGCCTCCACGTCGGCCTCACCAACTACGCCGCCTCCTACTGCACCGGCCTCCTCCTCGCCCGCCGCACTCTCAAGAAGCTCGAGATGGACGAGGAGTACGAGGGAAACCTCGAGGCCACCGGCGAGGACTTCTCCGTCGAGCCCGGCGAGAACCGCAGGCCTTTCCGTGCTCTTCTTGATGTCGGACTTGTCCTCACCACTACCGGGAACCGTGTCTTCGGCGCGCTGAAGGGAGCTCTCGACGGCGGGATCGACGTGCCTCACAGTGAGAAGAGGTTCGCCGGATTCTCCAAGGACTCGAAGAGCTTGGATGCCGAGACGCACAGGAAGTAGACGGTGAGGGAAGTGACGACGGGGAAGGCGAGGCGCAGGCGATGGGGGAGGAGGGCGGGGTAGGTGGAGGAGGCGGAGGGGGAGAGCAGCGCGTGGCCCCAGGGGGAGAGGTCGAGGTCGGAGACGGAGGAGAAGCAGGTCGGGATCAAGTGGAGGTCACGCGCGTTGCCGAAGAGCGTGAGGGAGGTGTGCGTGGCCCTCTCAACTGTGCGGAATTTGCGGGGTGCCGGTGTCGGAGGTGGAGGTGGAGGTGGAGGTGGAGGCTTGGCGGCGACGACGGCCAACTCCAGGTGCCGGTAAGGGGGGGAGAGAGAGGGGTAAAAAGAGAGGGTAAAAGAATTAACAAGGGTTATTTAGTCATTTTGGTCGAGATTGATGTATTTTAAAAGTTTAGGGATGAAACTAATTAAAGAAAAAGATGAGGTATCGAACTGATTTTAAGTCTAAAGTTCGGAAAAATAAACTAAAATTTACTTTTTTATATATTATTTTTTATTGTTGAGCATTTAAGTTAGATTATCAACTTATTTGCATCGTCTGCTCAATTTTATTGTGCAGATAGAGAGGAAGAGATTTTGATGGCGGACTGAAAAGAAAAAAGGGAAAGATCTAGGATATTGGTCCATTTTCAGTTTGTTTTGGAATGGGTGATTCAGAAGAGGTATGTCTCTGATTGTTTTTTTTTTTTTTTTTTTCGTTAGAAAATGAAGCTTGGGTTCATTTGTTTGATTAATTTTCAATCAGTCTAAGTCCTGGAATTTGCTTCATTTGTTAGATATAGCTAGACATATTCACTAATTGAGCTAATGTGTTTAAATGGATAATTGATGGATATGGATAATTGAGATAATAGGTAGGCAAATAGAGAACCCTTTGTTAGATGAGTTAGAGAAATCAGAGCCATAGATCTAATTGAACTTCCTTTTGATCTAGAATGCTGAAAAGTAATATGTATATGAGGGCAACGTCCAATAGCGACAATCTGAGCACTTTAAGAATCTGCAACTTAATCACATCGTTCTAGGTGTTATGCAATATCTATTGTTTGTGTGTAATCAGTGAATGTAATTTTTGTTTGTAGTGTTGATGTGGAATCGTAGTTTTATAATTGTTCTGTAGCTGGAATTATTATTCTATTTTTTATAAGAATTATGTTCAGAGCTTGATAATGTGAAGACTCAAGTACCAAAAGTACCAAGTACCAATTCTCAAGTACCAATTCACTTAACCTATTTGATGAACTTCCCATTAAAAGAAAAAAGACAAAAGATTCTTCACAAAAGCCACACATTTACTGTTAGTTTTTTTGTTTTTGTTTAGAATGCATTTGCTGTTAGATTTAAAGCAAACAGTGATTTAGAAAAATTTTCTTATTGGATTGAATGACAAAATGACAGTGAGATTTTTCTGTTCACAGATACTTGCCGGTTTATCTCAGCCTCCATGAATAATTAGTCCATGTCCTTTGGAGGGAGGAGTAGCAATAACTGAAAAATGCAGAAGTACAAACAGTAAATTAGCACTCTATAGAATTAAACCCACTCAAATCTTATCTCTCTCTCTC